>NC_056564.1:799600-809751 GCF_013358625.1 Macadamia integrifolia | reverse complement strand
TTTTTTTTTTTGTTGGCTTTCTTATTATCTCTCCCCCAATCCCCCTATTCAACAGATCCATATGCACGCCACTGCACAGGTCTACAAAGGAGAAACCATAGAACTACAAGAAACTCAATAGTTCTCTCCTAAATTATTAACCATAATAATTATTAGAATATCCTCCACACAAAAACGAAGGAACCATAACCTCCTTTCTCTCTCTCATATCACAATTCATTTCTTGTTTGCTCAGATGTCACAACAGTGACCACTAACATGATAATAAATCCAGTACTAAGCCTTTCAATGAGAGAACGTACTACATATGTACTTTTTTTTTTTGGGTGGGGTAGAACGCACTACATATGTACATGCAATTAAACAAATGGAAAGCTGTTCCCCCAATCTCAATAACAAGATCGACAGAGAAGGGAAGAAATTGCTTCTTGACTCTTCATTTACTCTCAATTCAAAAAGGTTCCTCTACTCGAAGAATGGTTAAATACAGGAGATGATAGATAATAACAATTCACAAGGAACCCATCTCAGAAATCAGAATGACTAAAAACATCATTAATCTCCAATTTTAGGTAATTAGAAAGTTTAATTATCTCTCATAAAGATCCGGCAAGAGCTGGATTATTTCAAAGTTACACACACATAGTAGAGTAGAAAAAGGCTAAGAAGGGGAAAGTAGAAGAAGAAACAAGAGATGAGAGAAAAAAGCAGAATCTGACTCGTCTTCACTTGACATACATTAATTGAAACGTACCTCCAAATCGATGAGTCATTAAGATATGAAGAGAAGGAGATTCTGATCGAGAAAGTGAAAAATGCCAAAGGATCCAAAGTTGCCCTACTAGAGAGAAATCGCATGCCATCACCCCTCACCCCATAAGATTCAGAGAGAAGCTACGATTATCAATTTCAATAAAGTGACATATAAATAACCACCGATCCCCAATAAGCTTTCTTCCACTTGCCGCTGAAGTGGTACATGACTACTTGGGTTGGGGTTACAAGAAGAAAAAACAAAGAAGGCTACTACACCCATAGCCACCGATAGCCTCACAGGCCACAGCGTTGCCTGTGGGATTTGTGGCCATTAATAGGGGGGAGGTGGGCTTGGGAGTAGTTAATAAAAGAGGAGAGTGAGTGAGGCTGATTCGTTCTCTTTTATAAAAGGGAAAGCAAGCTCAGGTGATGGTCCATGGGATTCATGGGAGCAATTGAGAAGTTGGAGGTGACAAATAGTCAGCGATGGGACGTTTGGGATTAATTGTGGGAGCCAGTGAAAAATGGGGTTGGGAGATCGCATCTTCCATGGGATATGCGGCGAGCACCTTCTTTTTCCTCCCCCTTTTGCCTTACAGATCCCCAAACATTTGCTGACACGACTTTTCCTTGTCCTTTCCTCAATTTTTTTTTTTTTTTTGCCTTACTTTCTCAACATATTCTTTCATGGGTGAAAAGATTCTTTTTCATGCTCTCTCCCAAATTTAGAGATTGGATCAAGTTTATTAATGAGATTAATTTTCAACATCTTTGATATGTGGATTTTTAATTCAATTTTTTTCTTTACATTTAATGAATTTTAAATCTATGGAACAGGGATCTCGTATGTGAACTTAATTCGAATTCCTACATTTATAAAAAAAAAATATATATATATATATATATTATATATAATAAAGGAGAGGGATAGGTATACTAACGGATTACAATGGGATTAGGAATGCTAGCAGGATATTAGTCGTAGGGTTTGTTCATCCTAAATATAACCGTTATAACCGTTGGATGGAGGTAACAAATCCAAACTCTCAGTCCACCGCTGCTACATCTTTTCTCTCCCCCTCTTTCTCTCACCCCGCCCCTGCAACTAGGTTGTGCTGCTGCTGCTCGAGAATCAGACCGTTGCAATGGCCCTCTCTCTGATTGACCATAATCCCCTCCAGTTTTTCATATCTTGGGCAGTATTGATCCTTTTATTTGTGGGTTTTGTTTTGTTGGAAAGAGGAAAGATGAAGAGAGAGCATCAAGAGAGTAGCGGCGGTAGTGTTGGTCCTAGTGGTGGACCTTATTCAATGGGGGCTGAGAGGGATATGGGGAAGACGAAGATGTGGGATGACCCACAACAGCAAGATGCCGGAGTGGATGAACTTCTGGCCGTGTTCGATTACAAGGTCAAGTCGTCGGACATGGCGAAAGTAGCTTATGAGCAGTTGGAGATGGTCATCGGTCTTCAGTTTTCCATATCTAGGGCAGTATTGATCAGAGGGCATTATTAGTTTGATTTTGGATTTGTCAATTTATTTCCATATCTATGGAATCAAACGAAGAGAAAAGATAATCGAGAGGGAAAACCTAGGTAGATTTTCTTGAAAACAGCTATTCTAAATCCATCAATGGCGGCTCAAAAGGAATGGGGAGTTTCAATAACAACTGTTTCTCCACGTCCCACGATTTCTCTGCCGCCACATTCTTCCTATGAGAATCTCTTCATCGGAGGAGCTGGTGCTAGTCCTGGTCCTATGACGTTTGTTTCTAATTTCTTCTCTGATAATGATCCTCAATCGGATGTTCGGTCATTTTCTCAGCTTCTCGCTGGGGCTATGGGTTCGCCGGTGGCTGTTACGGGGTTTCGACCAAGCTTGTTCGATAATACGCGGTTGGAGGTGGCACCGACAGCGACGAAGGTGATGTTGTTGAAGACTCGCTGCTCACAGGTCTCTAAGAGACAAATGTGGAGAAGTATAAGAAGTGATATTGTAGAGCGTGAGTGATGGGAATGTTATGTTAAACAATGAGTATTAAGGGATGAGATTGCTTATGTTTCATCTAACGATCAAGATTTGCTAGCATTCCTTTTTCCATTGTAACATGCTAGCATTTCTGACCTTTTCCCATCAAATAAATTGAATTACTTTTGTCTATTTTTGACTTTGCAATGCAAATGCTAGCTTTGTGGGCATGGGTGCAAAGCAACAATATCTTTGTCACAATTTGAGGTTATAGGCTGCGTTTGATTAAATTCGGACCATACATTCATACTCTCATATGGGAATGGTTCTCGTACATTCCTTGATCGACGTGTGATATTTCTATAGAATCAAAAGATCCATGTTATTGGGAGAGAGAATGAATGAAATCCATTAATCACCCTAAAAGGTGCATAAGAACCACCATCATATAATGCATACCAAGCATATTTGAAATACGTTGATCGAACATTATGCTTGATTCTATTATAGGTTCACTTACACAATACTTATACTGAACCTTGAGGGGTCTGTTGACTGATGTGGCCTAGCATAAGAGTTCTAATCAGAATTGCCAAATGACTTCATGAGGTGATTTATGACTCCACCTATCTTACAATGATGGAATGGAGATAGGAAGAGTTCTAATTGGAATTATTCTGTTTTGATTTTTTTTTTCTTTGTTATTGTTTCACCAATATTGTTTTATTTTCTAATGAGGAGATCCTCAAATTCATCTGATACGCAATCATACATAATCAATGTAATAGATCAATCCTAGAAAGACTCAAACTGTAGACATTTGTTAACATACAACGTCTTTGCACCAACATTATAAATTTGACTGATAATATAAGGCACTTATATTATTTAAAAAACAAAGTAAGATTGCGAATTGACTGCATAGATTTTTGGTGGGTTGTGTACTGTGAGGAGATCTCGACATGTGTTGGTATCTTTGGAACAAATAGAAGCATATTATTTGATTCCAGAAGGGCCATTTTGCTAGTGCCATGTCCACCATGTCCCATTTATTATCACTAATCAGGGGGAGAAAAAGATGTTTTATATGCTTGATGTGTACTTATTTATTTAACTAATCTAAAGTTTCCCTTTTGTTTGCTGGTTGGCTGCTAACCATGTTCAAAACAACGTAATCACAAAAAAGTGAAAGAACAAATTATAAAACAAATATGATCGCATAAATTAATTAAATTTGAATTCGGATATTGGTATATTCTATTTAAATTCCATCCTTCTTGGCACTACCCATCAAACTTTATACCAAACGTATCTAAGGGCCCGTTTGATTTTGTTTCTCTCGTATCTGTATCTAGAAATAGAAAAAACGGTACTAAGAAACGATTTTTTGAGTTACAAATAGGTCTTTGATTTTTCTGTTTCCTAAAACGTTTTCAACAGTGTAATCGAGTTCAAGACATGAGTGAAGACATGACGTTGTAGGAATGCAACTCACAAGTGAAGGCATGACATTGGAGTTGAAGGTATGCTTCATGGATATGAGCTTCAGAATGATGAAGGCAATCTGAAAGTGTGAGCTTCGCACAACCAGGTTGGAATCGCCGCATTTGAATAGCAAGAAGTTTCAAAAATGGGTTGGGGTTTGGGTAGGTCAAGTGAAATATCGGGTTTTTTCACAATTTTTGTTGTTCCCACTTGTTTCTAGAAACAAAAAAACAAGTCTAACTTGTTTCTCCATTCATGTTTCCAGACATAGAAATAAGTATAAATTTTTATTTTTGTTTCCAAAAACAAGTGAAACGGAATAGAAAAATCAAATGATTTTTGTGGTGTTTTTCCGTTGCTAAGAGCAGAAAAACTGTTTCTAAAAACAAAATCAAACGGGCCCTAATGGTGTTAGTTCGGCCCGGCAAGCCCAAGCCCACTGAAGCCATCATTCCAACTTGGTCTGAGTGTGGGCTAGAGTTGAGATTTCCAAGCCTAAGGTTGGACTGAGTCAGATCTGGTATTAAGGCCTTAGGTGGGTCTCTCATCTCTATGTGGGCCGCCATGTGCCGCCATACATGAATCGTGGGGCACTCCCTCTTGTTAGCCCATTATCTAGGGTGGGAGATGCCAATATAGGTTGTGGGAGAGATCTACTTGTTTTGAAATGGCCTGGATCGGCCAGAAATACACTTTAGTTTCAATTTTAAAACTATTTTTTTTATTGTTTTATCTTTCATTCATATTGATTCACGAATATAATATCTATCAAGAATAAGAATCAATCAAGGCTGATACCAGTTCAATCTGGACTGATTGCTCAAACCATCCCTATGGACGTCCATTTCTCATCCTCTGAAGCCCCAATCGAAAAAACAAAAAACCTTCAATAGAACCCCAACTAAAAATAAAATAAAAAAATCCTTCATGAAAAGGACCAAATACGTTTTACATATGTGAGCTTCGAAGTATATATGTCTCATGGTTTGTGTGTTTGTATGGAATTAAGGGGGGGATTACATAAGACATGTGTGTGTCAACCGTTTGATGAAAGTGCCGAGGGTATTTTGTGTATTGTAATTAGTTATAACTAGTTATTATTAATTTTTTTACTTTTAATTTTAATCACGGGGACTAGTGCAATAGGATATGGGTGAAGTTATCCTTACCATGGTTTTAGGAGTTGTGACCGTAAGTATAAGGCATGTGAGTATTTATAATTGTTCACTTGGAATGAAAAGATAGTCTCCCTTGAAGCAATGAAATCTTAAAATATCTCATTTTATCATGAGAAGAGGTGGATTACCTCCCAATTAAGTCAATATATATGGCTTCATCATTTATCAAAATCTTACATGTTTTTTTACTGGTTGTAACTTTTTTCATGTCTTGGTGGATAGAATTTGATCTTTTATTTATTTTTTAACTTCCAGCGGACCTGTAAGTTTGAATTTCGCTTTATAGCATAGCAAGATTTGATTAAGATCTAAGGTTGGAGAGGACTAGATCTGGTCTACTAAGGCCTTAATTAGGTGAATCTTGGATCAATCAGACTTCCCTGACACTCTCTTCTCCCTAGATATGTCCCCCCTCCATCAAATGCATAAAATGTGAGGCATTCCCTCTTGTGCGCTCCTTATCTTTGCATGGAAGATGCCAAGGCATGTTGTTTTCAAGAATCAGAGCTGAGGTTCTCGTGACTTGTTGGATTATGTCTCTTTCCTCTAACTCTCGTCTTTATATCTTTTGTTTAAACCTAAGTTTTCAAGAATCAGAGCTAAGATCTTGTGACTTGTTGGATTGTGCCTCTTTCCTCTAACTTTTATTTTTCATCTATTTTGTTTAAACCTTTTTCCTATTTAGTATTGTATGGATCTATGCAGTAGACCCCATTAACTTGGGATATGGTTGAGTTGTTATTGTAGAGATGATTAAGATCGAGATTGGTGAATTCCAGGTCGAATTACTCAAATTTCACCGATTCCCATGCAAGTTTTATAAGCTTGGTAATACTTAAGATGGTACCTGCTTCAAAAATCTCTGTTTCGGTAGAGAAATTACATGATTATTAATTGCATTTGGGTTCTTTTGGTGCCACTAATATTTGTTGGTACAAATCATCTATGAAAACTTAAGCCATGAAACGATCAGATCCCTCTGATTGGCTATCCACAAAGCTCAACGGAAATTTTGGATGTCGGGTGAGGCTTGGGCTGGCAAATCATTCCAAAGTCCATTTGGTCTTTCGTCCATTCGTTCTCAACCGAATCCAGGCCCACATATCCTACACTAGCATAAAAAACGCCCCCCACAGGAATTAGCTTCCTGATTCCCTGAATAGTACCATAACAATTAGTGATCTTCATAGAGCTTTTATTTTTATTTTTTTGCCTCTGTAATTTTGAAACTGGACATTTAGGAATCCATGAATAAATAAAAAATAATAATAATAATTCAAAAAGAATTTTGAGACCCAAATAATTATTATTTAAGGAAATTCATGAAATTTTGGATAATCACAAAATATCCAGATAAAAATAAGAAAATGAACAAATTTCTTGGTTCCATATTTTTCAAATTTAAAATAATTAATCTGAACAATTAATTCTAAATTACTCAAAAACGGAATTCTTTCGCAACATTTCATGCATTTACATTTTTCCTAAAAATAATAACAGTGGATTTTCATATGGATAACAACAAAATTTGGTTTGTAGTTTGCAAAATAGAAATTCTCACATAATTTATTGTCCAAGCTAAATCAAATTAAAACTTGCCCAAACTAAGAATGGGATGACGTGATACTATAGAAAAGCTTGATGAGTAAAGTATCAAAGAGAAACGGGCTCAAGCCCTTAAGCAATAACCATCTCTCCCAATTCAACCAATTGAACCCAATTGGAATTAAACTATTGAAATGTCCAACACAAAAGCTTGAGATTAAATGAACCCAATGGGGTTGGTAGTCTAGTGGTGAAAATGCCTTCAATTCATCATCGCTCGAGTCGGCTGATTGTGAGTTCATCTTGTGGGACTTGTCATGGGGGTATCCAGGTCCAGAATTGGGCCACGGATGCAGGCCAGCTTTTGACACCCCTTATTTAATCCTTCTTTGCGATTGACTTTATGGGCCTACTAAGAGAATGGCTTGTGATTGAGGGAAGAAATGAAGGGATCGCTTGTACGTTAATTGATTCCAAGACAGAATAGTATGAAGAATAGGTTGAGTTCCATAGAAGAAATCCAAAGCCAAAATAAAGATTCTCTCCGATAAATCTCAAGTGATATATTAATCTTTCCTTATCGATCGATGAGCTACCAACAACACAGATCGATCTACTGCAGTAATAGCTAGGCAGCACGTACCCATGGCTAATCCGCCGAGAAGTAACACGAACACAGACCCTGCCAGGCGGTTGAGACTGATCAAATGCATTGGCATCGTCATCCTCGCCTTCATCGTCCTTGTCGGCATTGCGGTGCTGGCAGCTTGGCTGGTCATAAGGCCTAGACGACTCGTCTATACCATAGAAGATGGGTCAGTTCATGAATATGGTCTCCATTATAAACACCTCAACGCCTCCTTCAACTTTGTGTTTAGGGCTTACAATCCCAACCACAAGGTGTCTGTGTACTACGACTTCATGCAGGTGTCTGTGTTTTATGACGATGAGCCCATTGCGTTTGATATCGTGGAGCCCTTCTACCAACCCCGTCATAACGTCACCCGTTTAGAGGTCAAGCCCGTAGCCCGTTCAGCGCCATTGCTGGAGTCTGCAACGAAGGATCTGAGACTGGAGAGAACCGCCGGGGAGATGGAGCTAACTGTTAAGGTGAAGGCCAGGATTCGTATAAAGGTGGGTTCGTGGAAGTCGTCGGAACGCATCTTAAGGGTGACTTGCTACCCGGTGGACGTGCATTTCTCATCCACCAAATCCTTCGTGAGGACCAAATGCGTTTCACATGTTTGAGCTTAATTTGAAGCAGTTTGAAGTGCCTCTCATTGTTTGGATTGTCTGCTTAAAATCTTGAGTTAGTTTGGGATCTCATTGTATGTTGGTCAAAACTTGTTTGTTTCTTTGTGGGTTTCTCCTTCTAGCATGATAGGATTTGAGATTTTAAAATTTAATAGAGTTGATCTGTATCAGTATTGGTATCAGTATCATTATATACCACTTGTTAAAACTGAACGAAATTTGTAAACCCTGCTCGGGGTCAAATAAATAGAATCTGGAAGGATATTTTGGAAAATACTAAAATCTATGAGAGTATTTGTGTACCCTAAAAGAAAATGAATTATTTCATTTTTTTGGTGGCAAGCAGGGGTTATAACTACACAAAAATTTTCCACTAAAACCATATAGCTTTGATAATTGAGTCATCCATCCATATTCAACGGGGAGCCATTCAGGCCGGCTGACATCAATTAAGGATGGTTTAGGCCGATCGAGTTAGAGCCCAGGTTAGTTCAGAGTGGCTGGAAATCTGATTGGGCTCAAACGAGCTGAATTTTTCCCGGTCCAAATCTTAGGGAGAGAGGAGGATTTGAGAACCATTTTACTGAACACGTGTCCTCCATTTTAGTAATGACACGGATATGCCAATACATCAAGCTCTTACCCCAACTCTATGGAGAGGTTATTTTTCAACCTATTAGGTCACAACGGAATAACATTATCATTGTGCGAAGGTCCGCCCACTATTTGAATTGTATAATGGATAACAAAATTAAGATGGCACCTTACAAGCCTTTGGCTTCTCCGTAGATCTACATGGGTTGGGTTGGGCTCCACTAGACAAATCAGCACTTAAGTAATTTGGCTTGCACAAGGCTGGGCATAGAACTAACACTACAATAATGGAATGGATCATGGATTCAATTTTTTCAAAATTTATCAAGCCTTGTGTCATACATCAGCATTCGAATTTGTATCCGACTAACATGTCCAGCATCCGAGAAAGTGATCCGATATCCAAAGGATATTTCAATTGAGTATCCGAATACCTATCCGCAAGTAGTTGGATATTAGAATCCAAATCAATAATATTTGATTACACATTATTTGATGATAATATGATATATATATATATATATATAGCCTATGTATTAACATAATTATAGATAATTATAAGTCATCATGAGAATTGAGAGTGGATATTTTCAAAGTGAATACATCCATATCAAAATCCGCATTCAAATATGAAATAGTATGGATATTATAGATTTTCGACCATCCATTTATATATCTAAGTTGAGTCACAGTCTAGAGTCGTGGAAAGATGAAATAGTATGGATTGCACATATAATGCATGTGAAGCAAAAGGCTTCCCAAGACTGCACCGATTGAATGTCCATTAGTGTATGGCATTTCATTGCAACGTAATGGGTGACTGAATGGGGGAAGCGGGGCTTCACTAGAATCCAATAAGTTTGGTTGCCAGAATCTAGACAACTCGATCATGTGAACCAAGTTCACCCACCCCTTCGTCGAATTCTTGTGTATAAAATTACATCTACCATATATAGTCATCACAGCTTCTATGACTTCTTGATTAAGACTTGGGGAGAGAATAATATGATTAGCAGCTAGCGACACCCCAATTGAACAATTTCTTCCCCATATCCATTCCATACTAGAATTATTATTTTTTAACATGTCACCTTCTCATTTTCAATGTTAACCTTATCATAGAATGTCCAACTATTTATATAAAGTATGGACACATGTTTTCTATTCAAGAGTGGTCCCTACACCCAAACACAAGAGTGTATGCCCCCATGTGACACATGGGCCGTTCCAATTCTTATTCAAACATTGTTCAATCTAATTTTTTCCTTATCAGGGTTTCAAGCATCAGGATTGGATAGGCTCCGATTTCTCGCCAATCTGGGTTCAATCCTGATCCTGTTCCGTATTTTTAAACCTTGTATCGTTATCAAAA
>NC_056564.1:769741-799580 GCF_013358625.1 Macadamia integrifolia | reverse complement strand
AAAAAAAAAAAAAAAAAAAGTAATAGAAATTATTCTCTATCTAGTTTCTCTTTCTGATCAAATTCACTGTTCGAATGCTTTACGGGCATCAAATTAATTGAAGTTCCTGTTTCCAATGCAGATTGCAGATCATTGATTTATCAAATTGACAAATTTTGGTCCTCCAAGCAGACGGGTCCAACTAGGGTGGGTCCGATAGTTGGAAAGTTTATGAACATTGAACCAAATCGAGCTTGAGCTGCACAAATTTCTGGCCCAATTTATTTTGGAGTTGAGCCCGAATTCGACAAGAATTACACTCCAATTTCGACCCACGCCTCTACACTCATATAGGTCCAAAGAATTTGTATGGGATCACCGATCACCTACGAAAACGGACAAGACCCGAGTGGACACACAACCTAACACATTCCATCTTGTCTCCCCTTTTAAAATCCCAATGCCTTTGTTCCATACTCATTCTAAACCATTGCAAGTTCATTGGATATTAAAGGTATAATTGGGTCGGGTGGTGTCGGGTCAGTCCAGAACGATTCCGGTGTAGGGATTCTAGGGAATGGGTATCGGGTGAAGACTATGGTATATGATGTGGATATGGATACACATTACCCCGAATGCCAGAGGTTGGGTGATTATATTAAATTGAGGGGAAATTCAATAATGTGGAATTATATCACAGACAGTGAACATCTATCATCTACCTACATTAATGGCAACGACAAACCTTCCTTACATGCACCGCCTTTCTTTCTATATATATGTCTTCGTCGAAATAAAAAACAGAAATATTTTTGTCACACTAGAGATTTAATCGAAATAAAAAATAAACGAACTATTTTATCATTTTTGCCGGAAAGGGGTGCGCTGTATTTCTCCCCATTCATGTAATAGCACGTGGCATCTATTTCGGATCCGAGACAGACCCATAAAGAGGATTAAAGGATGTGGATGACACATGTAGCGCAAGACAATGACGCGTGGTCTCCCTCTCTCCCGTCTCACGATGGTCCTATCCTGATTTTGGGTGGCTTAAATTTTAATTAACATGTTATTACAGTAAATACCAATATTACCATTTCCTACTTCTTATCTTAAAATTCATAATTTCCCCAAATCAAATGAAACCACGATTTAGGATTTTCAATATTACCTTCTCCAGCGAAGGTGGAGAAGGTGGTTCGTCACAGGATAACAATTTCAGTCACCGATGAGGCTATCGTTATTTAAAGCGCTCTTTAAATCCATCCTTTCAGAAAACCTTAGATATTTATGTTGAAGGTATGAGTAATTTGGAAGAGAGAACTCGGTAATGTTGTTCAAAAACCCCAAGGACATGGTAAAAATGAGTTTGTGAAGATGATGGTGATGGAATAATGGATGGTTGTTTTATACTTAAGTTCCTAGAGAACATTGCACCAAGGGAGAAGGATCAAACCTTAGGGGAGGTACATGGGAGAGGGTTCTCTATGAGGAGTGCAACAATGATGTGCAATAAAACAAACAGTACATGGGCAATGAGGTCATTTATGTGAGGATGAGATAGATAGACATTAATGTGCTAGCATAACTCACCTGGCGGTTTGAAGAACCTTTTCCAAAATAAAAGAAAACAAAAAAAAAGGTGGAGAAAATGTTGGATATGCCATTGGTATATCGGATGCTAGTATCCATTATATCTATCTCTCTCTTTCCCCTTTTTGAAATGACCATCATATCCTTCCTCGATGATACCTTATCATAATACCTCCATTGGTGTTATCTATTAACTTACTGTATACTGACGGCATACCTATCTCTCTCCCAAAATAATTTAATATAAATAAAAATAAAAATATAGAAAATGGAAGCACTATCTTGGAAAATATTTCACCAAAAATGACTTTTTTTTGCCACATGTCTTAATTCAACAGTTTGCCTCTTGGATAGATATAAAATGATCTATTCGATAGATCACATGTCAAAATTTAAAATCTTATCTCACTATATGTTTCACCATGTTCAAGATTTGCCTTCCTTTGATATTCATGTATCACATGTAGTACCAAAAAAATAATGAAACAAGAAGGTTGTTTGGTCGCATAGCCTGATAACCCTACGCCAAGGTACATGAGAGCACAAAATTACCACTTGTTCCTTTGGGAAATAAAAAATACCATCCCTATATATGTCCTTGTGTCCACTCTTATTGATCCCCACGCTGATCCATTCCCTATAAAATAAATAATGATTTTTTAAGAATTAAAATCACGCATAAAAAATCAAATTAGATACACGATTATGTATTAACCTACTGGTTTCCTTCGTTTTTTTTTTGGTAAAAATGGTTTCCCATTTATTACCAAGGCTGTGCATACTTCCAAGTTCCAATAGGAAAGAAGTTCATATGAACTCCTAGTTTCTACATAATTGAAGGGGGTATTTTTTTCTTTTCTTCCCTACCTACTCTTTTTCTCATCTTTTATTTTTCAAATGGAAAGACTCTTCATCCTCACGAGCAAACCCATGGTGGCCAACTAAAGAAAAAGTGGATCATGCTTGAGTTGCTTTTTCGATGTGATAATAAGTACCACCTTTATATATATGTCACCCTGAAAGGAAAAATGAAAATAATGCCAAGAGTTGAGAGAGGCCTAAAAGGATAACAAGCAATGGCAACTTTTGACCTAATCCACACCAATGGTCCAATGACTTTGGCCCTAATACTTCGCCTATTCAATTTGTCTACTTTATTATGAGGAAAAGGTTGGGTACAGTGGCACAGCACCCGCGCAACCACTATGCGTATCTATTTCTCCCATTTTTTGAAATGACCCCCTACAATTGAATTGTACAATTCTTTTGTCATGCATTTTCATTGGTGCAGCATGCTATGCAACCACTATGTCTATCTATTTCTCCTCTCTTTTGAAATGACCCCCTACAATTCTTGTACAATTCTTTGTCATGCACTTTCATTGGTGCAACCTGTTAGATTGTTGCATGTGAGCGGTGTGCCATTCCTTTCCCTTAATTTTTATTTGATTTATAATTTGTATCTATGATTCATGTGGGATATGATTAAATTTGGCAAAATCAAATTACTTCTTACCGATTCCAAATGAAATCATAATGCAATCACTGATCCCGATTCTAATATTGAGTTTAATAATCTTGTCTTATGTGAATCTTGATCCAACAATCTCCAAGACCTTGTCCAAGGTGGGTGTTTCTAAGGGTTCAAATTCTTGATGGTGAGTGGTGAGTGGCAACGAGGATCCAACGGTTAGGAGAGCCCTGACATACACTCTAGCCGTTGGATCCTCATTGCTACTCACTGCCACATTGCCGAAGATTTTTATGTGTATTCCTATTATATATGTATTGAAGAAGGTAAGCAAGTGGGCACACATGGGAGGGTATGGGCAGATGGGGGAAGGCAAACACATATTGAGCCCACTACTGGTTTGCGTAGCCTTTTCCCATATATATATGTATTGCTTGGATATTTATTTTCGACGAAACCTTTGTTACACTTGGTTTGAAGGAAAAATACACGCATCAACAGTTACAATTACTCCCCTATTATGTAAACTCGATAATATTTTCATTATTCCCATATGTCCATCGTAAGGCAGCGCCGCAGCGGTACCCATTGGCGATGGAATTCCTTCTTCTTCACTGAATGCCTTTGAAGGGACCAAGGACGTATTTTAATTTATAATTTGATATGCATGGTAAGCTTTCATTCCCTTTGCCTTTTTTATTATTTTTCATTAAAAAGAAAGCCTTCATCCGCTTTACCTTTCTCTTATTTTCCATTAAGAGAGAGAGAGAGAGAGAGAGAGAGAGAGAGAGAGAATAAGAGCTTGCTTAGTTAGTTCAACGAAGAACCTCAACGTCGATGTTTAAATATGAAAAGGCAGTCCAACCCACTTCCCCCCAACTGGCGTAAGAGTAAGACAACCGCTTTCACTTTTATTCTCGTGGCGAATCGACCAACAAATAGGTTCTCTCTTTCTGGTTCCAAGCTGGGACTTGGAGGGACCCAATTTTTATTTTAATTTCTCTCCTCATATTATGCCTTTGAACTCTGGAGATACTTTATCAGGAAATGGATATGCATCTTAGGTCTTCAAACTATTGATTAGAAAATTGAAACCCTAGCAACACCGCCAGGTTCTCCACTTCCACATCAATCTCAATTCTCATCCTCCAATCTGCAAACGCAACAGCTGATTGGTTGGTTAAGATCTCATCGCCCACTTATTTTAATGGTCTTGATTTGGATGGAAACAGTCTATGCCGATTTCGATTTGGTTAGAATCAGCATCGGTCTCAGAACTGAAACCCACTGATCTGGACCAAAAACAATTAAGGAGTGGGTCGCTTTAGAACTGCCAGAATCGGATGGATCACAATCGATTTCAATCCAAATCGATTCGATTCTGGTTTTTAAAACGTTGGTACCAAGTCACAAATAGAATCCAATTGTTGTCATTAAGGGAACAACTACCATCAGCGGATCAACTCCAGGGTTTTAAAACCCGGAATCGGCAGATTCCGGTTGGAATTTATTTGGCTTATTTCCTCAAATGGTCAAAAATAAAAATAAATAAAAAGAATAAGAATAAAATAGAAGTAGAAATTAGAAGATGGATCTGACAGCTGGTAATTAAATCGTCTGGAAAGGAATCAGATGCCACATGGCGCTTCCTTACGGCTTGTTGAGAAATATGATGTGGATAGTAAGGAAGATAAAAAAAGAAAAAGAAAGATGATGACGTATTTCACTCACCGACTCTCCCGTCTCCTCTCTCACCTCTGGCCTCTGGGGCATAGCTGTTGCATAGGCATTTTTCAGCCAGAAAAGAGGGGGGAAAAGAAATTGAGAAAGACAAAAACGTCTTCTCGTCTCTCTTTCTATGGGATGTGCCTTCTGTTTTTTTATGTATTTATAAATTTCTTCACATCTTCGCCTCTGCGTTTTTTTGCTTTATCTCTCTATCTGTTTCCGGAGGAGGAAATCTATCTTCAAAAGCTTTTGCCTGCAAAAGTTAGGGCTTTTGTTTTAATTAATTTGTTGTTTGTTGTATTAAGGGAGAGAAAAGGTTCAGAGGTACGTACGTCTGTTTCATCCTTTGATTGATTGATTGATCTCGGTTGCCCTAGAAGTTGTGATCTATTCGTAGTTCATTTTTTTTTTATCCTTCTCTGTTTCTCTTTCATCTCGGATTGATCGTAACGACAGTTGCGTTTCATTTCTTCGTTTTTGATAATTTGGTTGAACAATCCCTTTGCCAACTGTAATACAGTGATCATTCGTCGGGTGTATCCTTCTCTCTCTGTTTTAGGGCAGTGTGGATTCAGCGTTATCTGAACGAGATTCGACGCTGACGTAGGGTTTCTTTCTATTTCTATAATAAATTGGAATAGGTATAAGGTTACCCAATCCTCCAATGGTTGTTGGTTTAATTGCTTGATCTTTGTTACTCGGAATCCAGAACGACGGGTTGTCCATGCCGTGTCGGTTTCACCTTCCAGGCGGAGGGGGTTAGCTGGTGATCTACTGGAAGTTGGGAACATGACTGATTTCCAACCACGGCATCAGAAGCAGGATAGTAATGATGCCCGTGCTGAGTTCCATCTGGGATTGGAGGAGTTGATGCGGGGTCGTTTAGATGATTGTATGTCCTTGGCTTCCTGTAGCTCTACTCGCGATCAGGAAGATGATGGTGAAGAGGGCGATCAGCTAGTGCGTCGGAGGAGACGTTCCGATCTCGAAGGGGATGACCTGGCTGAGTCTTCCGCTGCTCGAAGGCGACATTCTCGAATTTTGAGTAGGTGGGCTGCGAGGCAGGCCCAGGAGATGTTCACCACAATTGAGAGGAGAAATCGTGAATCCGAACTCATGGCTCTTGCGGGTTTGCACACTGTCTCCACGCTTGATGCTTCATTCCTGAGAGAGTCGCAGTCTCCGACTTCCAGAAGACAGGGTGCTGTTGAGAGGCCGAACACCCAGGCATCCTCTCTCCTGCAAATGTGGCGGGAGCTGGAAGATGAGCATTTGCTCCATCGTGCCCGAGAAAGTGTGAGGGAAAGGTTGAGTCAACAGAGGAGCGTTGATTCTAATACCAACCTCTCTGGCACTAACATGTCTGAAAACCGAGAGAGTGAGCCCCGGGGTGGTTCAGAGGATGCTAGTGAGAGCGAGAATGAGTATGGGACGTGGCCCCAAGGGCGAATGGGGTCGCAGAATGAACACCCCAACAGTTCTAGCCGTGAGCAGTCTCCTGATTTGGGAGATATTGAAAGGGAAAGGGTGAGACAAATTGCTCGGGGATGGATGGATAGTGGCATTAGCGACCACACATCTAGTGTTTCCCGGAGGAATAACAGCCCAAGGGCGGAATGGCTTGGTGAAACTGAACGTGAAAGGGTGAGGCTTGTCCGGGAGTGGGTCCAATTGACAAGTCAGCAGAGAGGTGGCCGTGGTGGCAGAAGGGAAGAACAAGCAATGGGACTGCGTGATCAGAATGACCAGGTTCGTGACGGATTGGTGGTTGACCATGATGAAGGCCAACCTGAGCATATCCGACGGGATATGCTGAGATTTCGTGGAAGACAGGCTCTCATCGATTTGCTTATGAGGATTGAGAGGGAGAGGCAGAGGGAACTGCAGGGGTTGTTAGAGCACCGGGCTGTTTCAGACTTTGCTCATCGCAACCGAATTCAGGTTAGTTGTTTATCAGAATGCCGTTCATTTATTCTATAATTTATGGATTTATTCATGCTTCTATTTTTACATGCATCGTTATTAAAGCTATGACATACATTACAAGACATGGCATCATTAAAATAATGACACCTGATATCTTGGATCAGGAGTGGAAGAAATTCCACAAGGGACTTTATGCATTTGGAGTTGTCAGTGCAAGAAATACATATTGGGCTCATAACTGTTTCCCCCCCATATGTTAGTGTAATATTCTCATGGTAATAAAACACACGTATACCTTTGGAGTGACATTTCAAAAATATGTAATAATAAATTTTTTTTTTTTAAAAGAAATTAATCTGTCAACTTCTAGAGAAAATCAAAACAGTCTATCACCATTTATAGAAGGATGAAAGTTTATTTGATGTGGTTTATGTTAAAACTAGAGAAATACTTGCACTATGAAGGGTGTTCCCTTACGAAGCCCACCAACGTTCCTATAGCTGCATACGTTGGCGTTGGAAAGTAAAAGTTAAAAATTGAAATTCCATTGCTCAAAATGCACAGGCACGGGCATTTATAAGGGTTTCGCAAGGAAACTTTAATAATGCTAGCGTTTATCAAAAATATGTAGATGGAATGACAAGGCTCCAATGATAATTGGGTGGGTGGGTCAAACTCTAAATTAAATCCTAGGTAATTATGCTCTAATCATCTTGGGAACGAGTCAAAAGTACTTTTATATGCACTTATGCATAGGATTGAAGTGGATCCACAAAATTCTATAATAAAATATTATCATCTTGGGATTATTTTTCCTCCTGTTGATTAACTAATGATGTAGTCATTGTTTACCTTTTGTATCGATCTGCTTGGTCATCCTGAGTCCTGCTTGCGGTTCTTAGCCATGGTTCCATACACTACCTTTGCTATTATATTTCATAAACTACTTACTACATCATCTGGTATGTGAGAACTACGAATCTATATTGAAATGCTTTGGTTGCATTCACTTCTATCATGTGGAAACCTGATACTGTGGCATTTCTCAGTCACTACTGAGGGGTAGATTCTTACGCAATGAAAGACCTATTGAGGATGAGAGGCCACCTTCAATGGCAGCTAGGGAATTAGGTCAGTTAAGGCAACGCCATACTGTATCTGGTTTAAGGTATGTGCTCTTTTTATGCCATTTCTTCTATGATGTCTGTGTCATGTTTTACTTTTTCCTATAATGTTTTTGTAGATCAATTCTTTTCCAGGTGAGAATTTACTATGTTTTGGTTATGGTTTACCTCTGAGGATGCTAATATTCTGGAGATGAAGCTGATTAGCTGGACTTTCTTATTCTAGGAATTAATGAAAACATTATAAATAATATTTTTTGTCCGTGTTAGCAGATATTTTTGGATTTTCTTTATTAGTTTCAACATGTAATTAGTGTATCTCTGCGAGAACACTGAGTATAGGTGGCCAATCGGTTGTGAGAGTTTTGAAGTAATTAGATGCGCTACTGATTGGGGGGAAAAGTGAAGTGCTAAAATGAGCTTTTGAACTTCCCCACTTCTGTCATGTGTTACAAATTTTTTTAATGGATGTCTACTATTTTACCATATCCTTTTACTACTCAATGGGCATGCTTGCTGCACAGGCGATGCAGAAACCAGGTTGTGCATAATGTTCGCTCTGCATGTGGTCTAGGTGGGTTCATGAGAACTCTTTGGCAGGGAATAGTGAAAGCCTGAATGCATTATGGCTTTTGTAGTAATTGATGGTGCTTCTGAAGAGCAATAATTTAAGTTCGTATTATGATGGGTATTGTTGCTGCTGGTAAATTAGGAGGAAACAATAAGAGAATATAGAAGAGCAAGGAGCAGACTGGCAGTCTAGGAGGCTCAGGACACCATACTTCTACACAACTGGGAGGGAGAAGCCTTAGGTGCAAAACAATTCATTCAATTATGCTGAAGTGTTCAATAGGAGGTTTACACTTCTATATATTGACCTTAGCCCATCTGAAATTCTAGTCTTCTACAGTAGAAATATCCCACTCAAGAGTCAAATAATTAAGCATCATATCGTATCGCATTAATATCCCTTGATGGGAAACTTTTCAAGACCCAAAATACCCCATATGACTAAAGTAATGGCAACTATTTCAATCCAGTACACTACTAGCTGAACCCTACATCCTCCTGATTGTGAGTACTGCCAGGGGCAGCCACGCTTGGTCCACTCTGTCTAGGTGGACTAGTTTTGCTTATATGATTCCTCTTTTCTTCGCTGGAATTCCCATCACAGTAGTAGTGGGATGCTGGATAAGGAAAGTGTGCTATTACAGTTGTAGTGACCACTCAATTTACTCTACTTAACAAACCCTGCCCAACAGTTGGAGGTTGGCTTCAGGAATCTTTTTCGGCTACTCCACTCTATGCAACACCTTTCTTTTGTGTAATCATAAGTGCTTATGAGCTTATCTGTCATGGTTTTTCCTCTGGCTACACTCAAAATAAAATTTGGCTTTCTCATGTTTTGTTCAGGCTTCACTTGCAGGGTCAGTATTCACAATGTATTTGTTGCGCATATGTGGTGGCAGTCTCAATCTGCTTTCTGTTATCTTGTTACCTGTCCATGCTGCTCTTATGTTCCCCTATGTTCGCTCGAATGCATTCATTTCATATGTTTTTCTTTCTGCTGTGGTCATATATCCTACTGATGTAGATAAGTCACTTGGGCTTATTTTATTGCAAATAAGCATTGGGTTGTGTTATGTATGTGTTGGGCCTTTGATCCCATGGGTTTTCTTTGAAATGGACCACTTTAATAGGCCTAAAATATGGGTAGAAGGTAGGAAAACGGGATTTTATTTATTAGTTTAATTAGTTGCTATTTAATTCAATAAAGGCCCATTAGGCCATTAGTTGGTTGTAAAGTCTTATATTGATTATTAGTTAATTAGTCCTACTTCATGTTGGAGTCATAAAGTTAAGTCTTAGTCCTATTTTGAATTCTTAGTTGTAGTAGGAGTGTCTAGTCCTATTGGGAAACTAGCTCCTAGTTATAGTAGGAGTACCTAGTCCTATTGGGAAACTAGCTCCTAGTATTAGTATGATTGTAAACTTCCCCTCTATAAATAGAGAGGCATATGTTCCATTATTGGACAGACTTGAATGAAAGAAAGTTTGCATTTATGAAGAAAGTTTGCAACTACATGCTTAGAGCAGCTGTGGGTGAGAAGCCCAGGTCAGAAAATCAAGAAAGCTTGTAACTTCACAACCAGCCGTCAGAATCTTCTCAACTTTAGAGGTTTTTGTACCCTCCTTAGGGACTATCTATACCTAAAAGTGCAGCTCAATCGGACTCCCACAAACCTGGCCGCACCTTTCTCTCTCCAGCTCTATAGAAGGTTGTTCTCTCTCCTATCGGGTTGGATTTTGGGCTGGTTTTGCTCCTATATGGGTATTGTATCCTTGAGGGTTTATTTGATGGTATTATTTCTTTGTTTCTTGCTCCTATTTGTATTTTTTGGGGTTATAAACTGCGGAGTTAGTTACTTGTAATCTACTCCTGCATTAAGTGGTATCAGAGCTACGGTTGAAGAAAGCTCCAAACAATCTATCAGGGTCTAACCGAAGATGGTTCCATCAGTTCGTTACTTCACTGGACAAAGGGATACATTCTACATCCTTGATTGGTTAGATTCTCTGGAGGAATATTTTGACTACTATAACTTGACAGAGACACAAATGCTTTAAGTTTGTTTCCTGTTGATTGGTCATGCTAGAGATTGGTGGAGAGTCAATGAAAAACGACTCCGAGTTCGAGGACATGAGCCTAGGACTTGGGAAGAGATGAAGTACGAGTTAGTGACACAATATCTCCCTGTATATTTTCAAAGAAGGCTCTTCCCTCCACAGGATTCTCATCAGAATACATCCATTGCTGCCCAATCTAATGATCATCTACATTATTTTCATGGGGAATTTCTTGAATGGATGTGTGAATTGGACATGTACTTTGACAACTACAACTTAACAGAGACAAAAATGCCAATATGCATGTTCCCAGTGAGTGATTTTGTTCGAATGCAATGGAAAGTCCGTGAAAGGCAACTTTAAGCTCAAGAATGTAAACCTAAAACGTGGGACGAGATGCAGTATGAGTTGGCAGGCATGTACCTATCTGAGCATGAACGAAACATGTACTTCCTTCCACCAGATGTCCAAAAGCCACCTACACTTGACAATAGCATGAAGGAATCATCGGCCTCTATTGCAAAAGAGCAACAAGAGAAGACATCTCTGACCAGTGAACTAGAGTCAAAAGTTGAGGTTAGTGTTAAAATTTTTTCAGCCATTCCTATTGTTGAGGAAGAACTAGTTATTGATGTTCTCATCAATGAGACTCATGTGGGAGAAGTAGAAAGCAACAAGGTTGCCACAATGGACAATGAGGTTGAGACTAGGGAACTTGACACTACAACAACTGTGATGATTGTGAACAGCTAAGAGGAAGATCCTAAGGAGTTCAAGAATGAAGTGTTTAAACCATCAATGGAACCGATTAGGAACCACCAGGTAGATGAACCAAAAGAGCTTTATGTTGCATTGAAGTTAGAAGAGATCAAATGTGCATATGTAGATGACCCTATGGATACATCCAAAGATGTTGAAGTTGAGCATGTGGAGTTTTTCATCCTATTAAAGTATCTTGAAGATCGAGCTCCTCACATTCTAGACTACATCTTTATCATGAAAAAACTATCTGAATTTTTCTACTGCTTGAAGAGGGACGTGCATCATGATATAATCACCCTCACACTATAAAATTTGAGGACGAATTTTTTCTAAGAGAGGGCAAGTTGATGTAGATAAGTCACTTGGGCTTATTTTATTGCAAATAAGCCTTGGGTTGTGTTATGTATATGTTGGGCCTTTGATCCCATGGATTTTTTTTGAAATGTGCCACTTTAATAGGCCTAAAATATGGGTAGAAGGTAGGAAAACGGGATTTTATTCATTAGTTTAATTAGTTGTTGTTTAATTCAATAAAGGCCCATTAGGCCATTAGCTGGTTATAAAGTCCTATATGGACTATTAGTTAGTTAGATCTACTTCATGTTGGAGTCATAAAGTCAAGTCCTAGTCCTATTTTGAATTCTTAGTTGTAGGAGTGTCTAGTCCTATTGGGAAATTAGCTCCTCGTTGCAGTAGGAGTGTCTAGTCCTATTAGGAAGTTAGCTCCTAGTAATAGTATGATTGTAAACTTCCCCTGTATAAATAGAGAGGCATATGGTCCATTATTGGACAGATTTGAATGAAAGAAAGTTTGCATTTATGAAATAAAGTTTGCAACTAAATGCTTAGAGCAGCTGAGATAGCTGTGGGTGAGAAGCCCAGGCTGAGATAACCACTTCTTTTATTCTCTCACCCTTCTGAACCCCCCTTTCGTTTTATTCTTCTTTTTTTTATTTTATTTTATTTGCTGTAACATTCAAGAGGTATAATTCAGATTCTGATAAAAGTCTGCAGAAATTAGAACTGATCAACAATCCTAGTGGGAATAGAGAGAGATCGATCTCCTCACTTTTTCTCTTATGTACTTTATTTAGCTAGGTCTTCAATCAGGGTTTTTCAGGCCTCATAAGGGTCCCACGATCCTTACCTAGTCATTTTTGGAAGCATTCAGCTGCTGTTCTTGAAGGTTCTTATCAATTTTCTCTCCTAGGTCAGAAAATCAAGAAAGCTTGTAACTTCACAACCAGCCGTCAGAATCCTCCCAACTTTGGGGGTTTTTGTACCCTCCCTAGGGACTATCTACACCCAAAAGTGCAGCTCAATCGGACTCCCATAAACCTGGCCACACCTTTCTCTCTCCAGCTCTATAGAAGGTTTTTTTCTCTCCTATCGGGTTGGGTTTTGGGCTGGTTTTGCTCCTATATGGGTATTGTATCATTGAGGGTTTATTTGATGGTATTATTTCTTTGTTTCTTACTCCTATTTGTATTGTTTGGGGTTATAAACTGCGGAGTTAGTTACTTGTAATCTACTCCTGCATTACCCACGGTCCTCAGCCACGCCCATCTATATGTGTTCATTATTGGTCAATCTGGCACTCTTATAACTGTATCAGAGAATTTATCCATCTGTTTCAGTGGTATGCTATACTAAGATTGTCAGGATGTTAGAAATACATCTCTACTCCATTTAGTTGTGCTGGAGTTTTTTGACTGAAGTACCTCCTCAATCGCTCCTCCATGATTGAGTCATGAAAACAAATATGGCTGCTTTGTGCACATTTTTGTCACCAATCAGAGCTGTTCTTAATTACTATTTTCCCCTTAGTTGGTCGGCTATTCTTAATTTCAACCACACTATACTGTATGTTTCCTCCAATAGCTTGTCCTTTCTTTTACCTTTTTTTCATTTTCTATTCATAAGGCATTTTGATTTAAAAAATGGGCATAGAAGTTCATGTGGCCGAAATGCAGATATTGGTATGGATGAGTGGTAATATTGGAAGGATAGAATCAGCGATGAGTACACTCGAGGAAACTTAGGAGCGTTATCTCAAAAGATGGTTTGCTTGTGCAATACAGAGTATTGGACATTTTGGTGTATAGGTGTGATTTGTTGTAATATTAGAGGTAGCAAAAAGACTGGAGATGACCTGGATGTCCAGTGTACTTGCCTCATATGAAGTGTATTGAAGGAAAATGATTTTGTTGTCAACCTGAAATTGTTGTGATGGGGCTTTGTTGAGTTGGGTGGAAATCCTTTGACTTATAACACAAACATTTTTCTTAATAGTTCTATGTCGGGAGTTACTTCAGTTGTAGTATGATAATTCAAAACCGTTGTTTTAAAACCTCTGGTCCCTTAAGCTGTTCTTTGTGGACAAGTCCTGATGGGTTATATTAAACAGACCTGTCCCAAACTTCAACCACTTGGTGAAACAGTGTCGTGTAATCTTTTCTAGGCAAGGATATTTTTTGTGTGTGTGTGTGTGTGTGTGTGTGTGTGTGTGTGTGTGGGGGGGGGGAGTTGATCCATGAATTTTGGTGACTGGTTCACTGGGCTTTGGTCAAGCTGGTTTATCAGGATAGGGCTCATGACATTCGTTAAGACTCTACCATCAACATATAGATATACTATTGGGCTTCCTCTTGTATTATATATATTTAATTTAATCGTCCATTACTAATGCAAAGAGACAAATGGTCATTTTTTACTCCTGCTGTAATGCTGTGGGTATAATAAACTTGCTTGCCTCTACCGCAGATGCTCGTCTCCACCCCATCTTCACAATTGTCAACATTATAGACTTGAGATCCCCTACTTTTCAGAGGTCACCAGATTGAATCTCTTGGTCTCTTTCATATGTTCTCTCTTACATGAGATTGTTCCTTTCCCAGAACTTGTAAATAAGTTAGGTAAGTAAGAAAATAGCTTCAATCTTCATTTTTCTTGGGTTTCAGTCTTACCTACTGTTACCATTATAGTTATGATATTAATATTCACCCAAGTTCTGCATATGGCTCTTAATATCTCGTTTATTCTTGTAACTGGGTATTGGTGATGCCTTTTCCTCCCCGACATGTTCTTAGTTCTTGTGATCATTACTTAATTGGAAAAAGTTATCAAAACAAGCCTTGATAGATAATTGAGCCAGAAGGGAATTTGAGTGAGATGTCTACCTGTGTCATATTTTCAAATACTTGAAGTGGAGGAAATAGTATATTCAAAGACAGCATGCCATCAACAGAATTTGTAAGAGATGGCAAATGGCCTTTTCTTTTGGTTTCCCCTTTGATGGATCTTGCTGGGGTGGAATGTGTAAATTTCCTTTGAAATGTGGGTTGAGGACTTCCAAGGATTAGAGGGAGCTAGCTGCGGCACTTTGCTTCAGGTGTTAGCCCTCTAATTTATACTTTGTGGGGTTTGTACTGACCGTGCTAAGTGCACAATCTTCTTTGTTTTACTACTAACTAATCAATAACATGAATGCATCAGATGAGAAGAATAAATACATCTTTATTCAGTTGTACGAGGATGTTTCTGCATCTCTTTTAATGTCTGCAACAGTTGGGTGCGCATCCTATGTTCATGTTCTCTGCTGCTTCTTTTAGTTGTCTTTTCCAGTTATTTTCTTGGATTATATATAAGCTGGTAGTTGACTGTATTTGATCTGTTGATTGCCCTAGTGATACCTTCCATGTTTTCAGGGATGGATTTCGCTCCAGGTTAGAAAATATTGTTCGTGGTCAAGTAACCAGTCATTCCGATACATTATCTAACAATAATGCCAACTCTCCTAGAAATGAGCACACTCAATCAACGACTTTGCAGGAGGTTGCAAATGAAAACCATGAGCAATCTCAACCTACAAGTCAGGAAGGTGATATTCGCCAGTTGCCAGAGCAAACAGGAGGCTTACAGAGTGATGCAGCTCTTGAAGGTACAGATTGGCAGGAGCCAAATAGTCAAGGGGATTGGCTGGAACAAGTTACAGAAAATGATAGAAGAGGCTTGCTACAGTCTTCTGAAGGTGAGCTTAGTCAGTGGCAGGAGGTTAATGGAGAAGAAATGGATGGAAACTGGCATGAGAATATTGCTAGGGACTGGACCCAGGAAACTTCAGTGGATGAAAGTGGAGAAGATAGCCATCTAACAGAAACCAATGAGGAGTGGCATGAGAATGGCTCTCAGGAGGCTGTGCAAAATTGGCCAGAGGGGCCTTCTAATCCTCCGAGAACTCGGCGAGCTATTCCTGTTAGACGGATCAATAGATTCCATCCACCTGATGATGATAATGTGTACAGCATGGAACTGAGAGAACTCCTAAGCAGGTTTTGATCCTATTCTCTGATACATTTATCTTAATTTTTCACCATTTGTTGAGTTGTCAATTTGGTCTTGTTGATAGTTCAGCGTGCTTAGTAGAATTTTAACTCAACTTGTAGGAGAAGTGTATCCAATCTTCTTAGAAGTGGGTTCCGTGAGAGCCTGGACCAGTTGATACAGTCTTACGTGGAAAGACAAGGTCGTACTCCCATTGACTGGGATCTGCATCGAACCTTGCCTACTCCTAACTCACCAGAACAAGATCCGGAGCAGCAGAGAGATCAGAATGAGGTCACGCAGATATTGTTGGTAGACCTCCTCTAGTGATGCCTTCTCCACCAATTCCCCCTCCGCAGCCACTTTGGCAGCAGGATATTCATCATGCAAACTGGCCTCGCCACAGTGTGCATCGCTCAGAAATTGTGCGCTTTCTTTCCTCTATTGTCCACAAATTTGTTTTATTCAACATAAGTTTCCTTTGTGAAAGTTTTATAAGTAAGTCATTTAAATCATTTTTAGATTCTGCATGATTTTGACTGTTAAGGTCCTTTTTTTTGGGGTGGGGGGAGGGGGTTGCCAGCTATTGAGTTGAATGACTTGTACTTTGATCAGAATTTTGAGAGATATGGCAAAGTGTTTTAGTTAGACATTCAAGATGAAGTTCTTTGGTGTTGATGATATTATTTTGGTGGATGAGACAAAAGTAAAGACTAATGCCAATCTGGAGTTATGGAGATCAATCTTGGAATAAAAAAGTTTTAAAATAAGTAGAATGAAGACATGGTATATTAAAGTTACACGAGGACGGATAATGAGGTGGTGAAAATTGATTAGAGCGAGGTTCTGCAAAATGATTATTTTAGGTATCTGGGCTCAACCATAGATAAATAAAGTGATATAGTGGATGATGCCTCACAAAGAATTTAAATAGGGTGGATGAATTGGAGGTGTGTGTCCGGAGTGTTTTGAATTGATGCATTCCTTTAAAACCTGAAGAAATTTTTTATAAAATAGTCATACGACTGGCCGTGATGTATGGTGTGGAATGTTGGGCAGTTAATAAGCATCTTGTACATAAACTTACTATAGCGGAGATGAGGATGTTGAGATGGATGAGTGGTAAACTAGGAAAAATAAAGGAATTGTCATATTAGAGCTGATTTGAGAGCTGCTAGATAAATTCATTTGGGGGTGGAATAACGATGTTCAATGAAAGCCTTTGGATGCTCCAGAATGGAGGAGTGATTTGATTCAGATTGCAGGAACTAAAAAAACCAGGTGCAAACCTAAAATAAAATTAGGAGAAGTGGTGAGGAAAGACATGCATGGCTTGGGCCTTGTATTAAGTGTGACGTCGAATAGAGCTGATTGGAGGGCAATGATCCATGTAGCTGGGATAATACTGAGTTGTTGTTGTTGTTTTATAGCAAAATGTCTCACTTCTATAGTTTTGCATGGATTGATTCTGTTAGGAAGGTAGGACATGCTGGGAATTATCATGTATATAGCCAGTGGTTTTTTTTTTTGGGGGGGGGGGGTGGTGAATATGACCAGTGGTTAGCTGGCTGTAAAAGCACTTGTTTCTGTAGCAACTCCCAATCTATTTTCACTTCTACAGGTGGTCAACGACTTCTGAATTACTCATTTTTCGCCCTCCAATTTGATTATTCATACTAACTTTGGTCGATCCTCTTGCATCACTGTCTTGCTGTATGCAGTGTGATTTTAGTCAGTTTAGGTTTTTGATCGATGTGTTTGTTAATGGTAGGGGGCTGCTTTTATTTCCTTGTTCTGCTCAAAATTTAAAGATTCCTTTGCTTTGCATGCCCCAGATGGGAAGTCTGTTATATGGTGGGGATAATATAATATATAGTGTATGATTTCCTTAAGTGTAATTCTCCAATCACCAGATTGAAAAAATAGGGAGAGTTGCTCTCTAGTAGTCTAGTGGTCTGTAGCTCATATATTCAGAATAACGCATCTTGCTATCATGTGCCTTCTTCATATTTGGGTCTGAACTGAATGTCGGTGCTGATCTGAAACAGGAGTGGGATATCATTAATGATTTGAGAGCTGACATGGCTAGGCTTCAGCAAGGGATGAGCCACATGCAGAGGATGTTGGAAGCCTGCATGGATATGCAACTGGAGTTGCAGCGCTCAGTTAGACAGGAGGTTGCTGCGGCTTTGAATCGGTCTGCTGGTGAAGGTCTGTGCACAAAGTTATGAAGCAGTTGATTCTTCTGATTGCTTCGCTTTTTTTCTTTTTTAGGTCTCCATTTGTTCCAACGTAAAATACTTTCCAGGATTTTCTAAAAACCAATATAAAATTGCATTAGGATTAAGAAAGGGGAAATGTTTTATTAAAATACAATCTAAAATGTTGGAAAACACCGGCCATTTAAATTTTTTGATGACACTTCATAAAAGTGGTGGTATCTTAATCATTAATACATGTGGCACCCATGGATGACTCCATCGCCGTCATATGGCTGTATTCTGCCCTCACTCAACCATGCCTAAAACATCCTTTCTAGTCATGTTCCCACCAAAAAAATGTAAAATAATATTAATTTTCCAGGAAAATTCTAGTCTGAAACAAATGAAGCCTTATGAATAAATGCTCTTTGTAATGTTTACTGCTTAAGCTTTTACCATTTGATGGGCTTATGGAACAAGAATTCATGGTCTCCAGAATTTCTAATTTCATTTATATGTTTCATTTTGTATGCTTTGCCATTTGTTCTTTTTCTGATTTTTTTTCAAGGAAGCAAGCATGTTTAGGCTTCCACGTTGAGGAAAATAACCCATCCACATGATGGTTTGGTATCATCCATGGGTGGCAGTTGTATTCATGGATCAAATACCACTGCTTTTCTGGAAAAAAACATCTTGCCTAAACTTTGTATTACGTTTCAGTAAAATTATTTTTATATTTTCAGACTAGTACTTTTGTTCTTGAGCAATTCCAGTAAAACATTTTCTGTTGAAATGGACCTTTTTTTAATGTACTTAGAATGGAACACTTAGTCTGTTATTTCCCCTTTCTGTAATTGACTTGTACAAGTTTTCAATCCGTTGCAGAGGTGGGTGTAGAATCATCAGATGGATCAAAATGGGGTCATGTGAGGAAGGGGACTTGTTGTGTTTGTTGTGATAATCATATTGATTCTTTATTGTACAGGTATGTCCATATATATATATATTTGCGAACCTATAAAGAAAGTACTAATATTACTTGTTTGAAAGTTCACTTTTGTTAATATTTTTTCAAAACATTGCAGATGTGGTCATATGTGTACTTGTTCAAAATGTGCAAATGAGTTGGTTCGAGGTGGGGGGAAGTGTCCGTTGTGCCGGGCGCCAATTGTTGAGGTGATTCGAGCTTACTCCTTACTGTAAAAAGAAAAAAAGAAGAAACGAGGGAAAAAAAAAAGAATAAACTACGAAGGGAGGGAGAACATGCTGGAGGCTTTAATCCTTTTTTCCGGTTTATTTTGGCCTTGTCTGAGTTCAGGCTCCTCCTCCTCATCATCAGGTTATCTGTAGATTGTTTAGTTCTTTGTTGAATATATGCAGAATGTATCATTGAGAATAACATGTTGACACCTCCAATTCATCAATTCATGTCTCAATAAAAGTCTTGAATCGGGGAATTTCCGTCCTCATTCCTTTCTCTAATGTATCAGTGGGAATGAAAATGTGGGTAATATTTTATAAACCCAAAATACGGTAGGTTGCAATTTTTTTTTGTGGACGATGATGGAAAACTTTTGCCCAAGGATAATGCAAAACAAAGACGAAGAAAGGGGAAGCTTAGATACTTTAATTTTAGACATATTTACAGATTCGGCGTTCGATGATCTCTCTCTCTATGTCTTTCTGGGGGGGAAAAGATTCCCACAACACCAGTATATGTGTGGATCATTTTTGCACATCTCACTTCAGTGAAATGTCTACTATTGGAAGATTTGAAAAGGGGAACCCTTCGATGCTTGCAATTATAAATATTTTTGAGTTTAGAAGGTAATGAACCTATCTACCTGTGGTCCTGTTGCAAATTCGGAAAATCCCATCTTGATATTGGGGTACCTGAAAGTCCCTGAACTTTGAAGTGGTGGTTAAGTAAATTGTATAGACTAGAATCACAATCACAAGATCTAGGCCACCAAATTCTTCTCCCATTCTAGGCGTACTACTGTGGTACCTATACAAGGGAGAAGAAGCATGTCAACTCAACCCCCCCGTCTCTAAAATTTATATGTGGAATGTTGTTCTTGAGTCTTGGCATAAAAACTATCTTCGATTTCATTTTCATATATATATATATATATATATATATTATGAAAACCATTTTCCTCGTTTTTATTATTTGACGACCACACAAATAGTCAATCTCCAAGAGGAGCCTTTTACATAGTTGCATTTTGTCTTTCAGTGTGTATATACCAATTGCCGTGTCTCCTCAGAGGGGGAGGGATGAATGATGAACGCAAATGGGAAGAGCAAAAACTATAGTTGAAAAGCTCATTTCTGGAATTCCAAGACGGTGTAGAAGTGGTCAATGTAGAAGGCTCGAAAGTGGAGAAAGCCGGTGGAGAGGCCAAGCTGCCGGAATTCTTCTTCAGTACGATGCTTGCCCTTAGCTCTGTAGACTGTCATGACGAAGATGTCACCTTCCAGCAGTGCCCGAGTCCTGTGGCTGTCGTCTGATTCGTTTGGGAGCACAGGTTCACACGCTATCATCTTCCCTCCCACAGGGAGTGCTTCATAGCAGTTCTTCATTATCACTCCGCATTCCTCGTCCGTCCAAGTCGTCAACACCCACTGCCACACAAACCAATCTGCACTTACATCAACAATATACCATTCTTGCTAGCTATTACCTCTACCCATTTCCAATGCCACATGGTTGAAGGCATCGGTATCATCGTATCAACCAATAGTTATCGGGGATACTGATAATGATCTATACCTGCACGTTTGTTCATATCGGACATGGCATTGAAAATATTGGCTGTGATAACCCGACATAGGTAAAACTCTGCAATTCATGGTTTAGTGTATTACCATTGTATTGGGCGTATTGGCTGATACATCCGATACACCTTGGTCATTTTTAAGGTCAATTATTATTGTGACATATGTTTGTTGTTTTTTCCCCTAATGTACTTTCTCAATTTTGAGTTGAAATAGATGGTTTGGTTTAGATTGATGCAAGACAATGACGAGATGTACATGGGTATTAAGAAGGCCTAACCTTTTTTAGATTTCATAGGGGTGCAAGCGGTATTCTTTGTATCTGAAAATAGGGGTTACGTGACTAGGAATCATTCATTCCCCACCTCCAAAGAAAAAGAAACAAAAAACAAATGATTCATTTTTGTCTCGTTATTTTTGGTAATATCAATTTCTACTGTGCCGGCTGATTATGATCCAGATTGGTCTGATTCCTAGCCCATCCATTTGGTTGAGTAGAAAAGGAAAAGAAAACAAACTTAAAACCCTATCTATTAACTAGATATTAAACCTGTTCTAGAGAAATATTCTGTTTCTTTCATCTTCTTAGTTTTTAATTTAAAAATTTTTAATTGTAGAGAAATCAACAAGAACTCAAGGTCACACTTTTGGTTGTAAATCAAGCATTGATACATTTACGAGGAGTTGATCAAGTGATCAATCCTCAGTAGGTACTCCACTTAGCATTACAAACCCGTTGACTCTCTGGTTAAGAGGGCCCAATTGGTGTCGTATATATAATTTTAAGTATTGGTATGAGATTGCCTGTATCGTGTGATTCATATCAATTGAATAGTACAAACTAAGGATAAAAAACATAAAAATAAATATATTTTTTTAAAGAAAACAGGGTATTCCTGACCAATATGGGCGATCTAGTCCCGATCCAAAATATATCGATACCGTATTAGTAGGGGTGTCAAACCCTAAATCAAACCGGTAAAACCGGCCGGACCGAACTGATAACAACATGGACCAAACCAAACTGAAGCCTTATTGGTTAGGTTCGGTAGGGTTCGGTTCGGTTTGGTTTGGTTTGTAGTATTGCAACCCTAAAACCAAACCGAACCGCACTGGAAACCAGATGAATCCAAAACCAAACCAAAACCAGCTCAAAGCCCAGACCGAAACTAAAACCAAACCAGTAAGAAACCGAAACACTCCAAAATTCATTAAAAAAAAAAATCAAATTTGCATAGTTTTGTATGAAAAGTTGAATCCAAACTGGACCAAAAATCAAAACCAACCCAATTACAAATCGATTTAAGAAACCAAAGACAAATCGAAACCAAACCAAAACTAAAATTTCCTTATTGGTTCAGTTTCAATTTCGATTTTAGCCCTCCCACACCAAAACCGAGCCAGACCGACCCGTTGACACCCTTACGTATTGGTTTTTGGTACACAATGAATGAATAAGTCTTTCTTTACTTAAAATAAAAAAGCAGATTTTTTTTTTTTTGGGTAAGAAATAAAAAAGCAGATTGTATATTTAGTAAAAATACTCTTTGCCAGTTGGCAACCTCTCTCTAATCATTTACACCCCCACCAAAAAAACATTTAAACTAAATTCCACGTGTCATGAGCCCATTTCGAGAGAACCACTGCATTCTAACGTGGTTCCTGGTCCGTATTTTTGTCTTTTAAAAATACGTATTAATAGTGAGTAGGTTTTAAGTGTGGATCAGAGTCAGACATTTTATTAGAATGATTTTTATACGAAGACGTGACTCAAATTCCGTATTTCAACCTAGGGTTAATAGTTTCAGATAAATGAGGAAATGGAAGTGCGAAACAGACAAAGGCCGAGAAAGACAAAAGACGAGAAAGAAATGCAGAGCAGCATATCAACTTTTACACTTACCTTCATGAAAATGGCATCTCCGGACGGGATGGACTTGAACATATTGCCGCCAACGTGTCTTACGCCTATTGGATTAAAATAAATGAGAGAACTCAGACAAAAAAAAAAAAAAAAAAAAAAAAAAAAAAGAAAAAGAAGAAGAAGAAAAGGAAAGAGTCGCCAATCATGGCGCACCTACCGGGGATAGAGGGGGCCTTGGCGACGACCTCTGGAAGATCAAAATTGATGGCCTCTCGGACATTAGGATGCTTCTGCAATATCATCCGTAGGCAATCCCCAGCGCTTCCGCCCACATCCACCAGACGTTCTACGCCTCCAAACCCATCGTAACCCTCCAATATTGCCTTCATGAACGGCACCGATACTCCCGACATCGCCTTCTGCATCAACTCGTTCATCTCCGGTTTCTTCCCGTAGTAGCTGTAAGCCGCTTCTCCATTGGCCTTCACGAAGGGCTCGGATGATGGATCCACTACGGCCTCGTGCACGATCGGCCAAGCCTTCATCAGCGCGTCCTGATGGTGCTGCAGCACGTACGGCGCGTAAGATAGCCCATCGGCGTCGGTGACCAATGTCTTTCCGATCTCTGTTAAAGAGTATTTGCGCTCCACCACCACCATGTGGTCCTTGCTGCTGTCTCCGTCGCTGATGTGCTCGGTGAAGACGCGGTAGCTGGTGAGCATACGGAGGATACGCTGGAGATTCTCAGGATCGCCTCCTGAGGGGAGAACACGAGCGAGGATTTCGGCGGCGGAGAGAGGGGTATTGACCCCGCCCTGCCAGATAGCGTCGGGGACGTTAAGGCGCACGATAGCGTTGAGGGCCATGGGAACGCTGATCATATTGGCCAACTCCATTATGGCAAGCCTCGCGTTGTTTCTCTCCGCTGTTGTCTCTTCCGCCATTTCTGATTTCCGGAACCCTTTCTTACTACTGCTATTGATTCTCTCTCTCTCCCATGGAGTGTCTCTGAAAGAGCCAGATTTGGACTAGTTTACATTGATTGTACTGTTGGAGTCTATTGGAGAATGGATACGGAGCTCCCAGTGCACGCGGATGACTTTTGTAAAGTTTTGGCCCACCAATGGTAATCGTCTCAGACTCTCATCCAACGGATGGCCCAGCTTTCTAATTTATTTATTTATTATTCTTGTTTTTTTCACATAACACAGGGGTATGTGAACGACATGAGTTGAACTTTAAACCACAAACTTGACGCCTACTCTACCAACAAAGGCTGTAACCGGTGCATTATGCACTGGATTCACGCCACCTTTGTAAGACTAGGGCTATAGACTTTAGTTCATCACAACCATTGATTTGGTATAATTCATAAAAGAAATGAGAGAGTGGTTTATAACAATGGGATTATTATATAGAGTTAGAGATGTCGATTTACCGAAAAAATAAAGAGTTAGAGATGCTGATATTGTTGGGGCTAGTGTGTTTTCTAGGAATTGGTCTTGTGGCTGTTTATGCGCACTAGGTAGTCAAGTGTAGCTAACAACGTGGTTAATTCCTTGGCTAGAAAGGCTGTGTTCTTAGCGTGTAAGATGTTGTGGACATAATTTAGACATCTTGCGTTAGACATTCTTTAATATATAATTTCTTTTCTAAAACGAATTCTTTGTGATCATGTTCCTTTCTTCTCATCTTAGCCGTTCATATCGTCCATGTTACATGTCATCTTCTGCACCTAAAATAACACAAGAATAATATGATGAGTAATAACAGAAGATCTGAATCCTAAAGTTTTGTGCATTCAATTCAAATGTATATGATTTTATATTATTTTATACAAATCTCTATGCAAACAAAATTATATTTTTCACGTTTGGAGAAATGTTTTAACCAAATCCGATTTGGTTCTACCCAATTCATTTTTGAAATAATTGGGACTTAGATGGGTCGGTTTTAGATTGAAATACCAAATTTCAGGGAAAAATTATTTTTCCTATTTCTTGGAGTTCGGTTCATCCATGAATCTAAAATTATTATTTTTCTCCTTCTATATATGAAGTCTGAAATACCATTAGATGAAACAATCATCCATCATTTATGGGAAAAATTTTTAAGTAAAAAAACACATTCAAACATTCAAAAATTATTTATATTCAAAATTCAAACATTGAGACCTCTCGTAGCCATTGATAGAATGCAATTAAAGAACTAATGTTAGAACAATTGGTGGTTGGTGCTTTGCTAGTAGAGTGTAAGCTCTTCAGATCATGAAAAACTTAATTAAACACAACATGGTGACTAGACATTGTTTTAAATTTGGTCGATCCATGTGGTCCCTTAGTAGTTAAGATTGTCATGTCTCTACCCAACCACTTTGATCTTTTGAGAGTACTCAGGGGACGAAAAATCCATTAGCATCTGGGCTATCTAACAAAGAGTTTGGCGACATCAACCTTCCCCGTAGCATAAATAAACCACTCACATGAAGATTATTTCTAGATGAGTCACATGGAACAAACTTTTGGCTTCAAGTTTACAAATAGCTAGATTCCTTTACCTATCATATTTTTGCTTTCTCCTCCGCGATCTTTTAGTGAAAGGAACTATAATACTTTCTTTTCACAATTTCTTTTTGTTTCTCTTCATTTTTTTTTTTTTTGAAATTTCTCTCCATTAAATATGTGAGTCCTTGTCTGATGCACCTTGATAAATCAAATGCATTCTTTTGCTGTTGGTTTTTGGATTGGTGTAAATTTTCAAATGGGCCTTTTCCTACCCTTGCAATGGGTTTTGGGAGCCTCTCCTTGTCCAGATGATCATATTCGAGAATAATAGATTATTTTTGCAATTTTTTTTTTTTTTTGATAGAATATGCCAATATAAGTTGAAAACGTTTGGATCCCCTACTCATTATTTTTTTTAAAAAATAATCTAAATCTTCAAGTAAAAAAGTTAATTACAAAACAAGTCCGGAGAAGCATTTTTTCCCTAGGTAAAAATAAAGGAATGATAACCATCACTAAAGGCATTCCTCTCTAACCGTGCCTCTGCAACAGATAAACATTACTTCTCTCTTAGCAATTGATGGAACACAATTAAAAGACAAACGTTACAATTGATTGATGCTTTGCCAATAAACGATAGAGTGTAAGGCTGTAAGCTCTTCAGGTCATGGAAAGCTTAATTAAACTTGACATGGTTGTTGGATTTAGTTTTAAAATTTAATAAATGACAAATCTATGTGGTCCTTTATCCATCTATTACTTAAGATTGTCACTTCTCCACCCAACCCTTTTGATCTTTAAGAGTACTAGGGCATGTGGTCTATAAGGTAAATTTAATAGATAAACAACCCAACTCTACTATGGAACAAACAGTTTGGCCACATTAACCTTCCCCAAGGCATTTTACCAAAAAAAAAAAAAAAAAAATCATCCCCATGGCATAAATAAACCACTCACATGAAGATTCATTTCTAGGTGAGTCACATAGAAGAAACTTTTGGCTTCAAATTAGCTAACTTCTTTTACCTATCATAGTTTTCCATTCAACCCAGTGCAATATTTTTAAAGAAAGGAAGGCAATACTTTTTTCTCATTTTTTTTCTTATGAAATTTCTCCTCATTAATTATGTCAGCCCTTGTCTGATGCTGATAAACGGATTGCTTTCTATTTTTAAAGAAAGGAAATGCAATACTTTTTTCTCATTTTGTTTTTTCTTATGAAATTTCTCCTCATTAATTATGTCAGCCCTTGTCTGATGCACCTTGATAAACGGATTGCTCTGTTTCCAAATGGGCCTTCTCTGACCTTCACAATGGGTTTTAAGAGCCTCCTTGTCCGGAGGATCTTATTCGAGATGAATAGATTATTTTTGTACAAAAAAAACATTTTTTTAAAAAAAAAAAAAAAAAAATTACAGAACAAGTAGGAGAAACAATTTTTTCTTTCTAGGTAAAAATAGGCGACATTGACACATGAAGCCCGTAAAATTCACAAGCGAATGTGACAATACCCACAACATGACATTAATGTTCATTTATAGGGATTTCTTATTGACAACCCTTAAACCATTAACAGTCATCATTAGTGATTGTTAAATGAGACTTGACTCCGATAACGATTGAATTCCTCTGTGGTGTAACAGTGCGTTTAACACACATCCAACGGTTAGAAACGTTCAGGCATAGAACCCAAGATGATCACACATAATCAAAGACATTTCTGAGTATTGGATGCGCACTAGATGCCCTGTTGCGCCACAGAAGATCCAAGTCCAATAATTCACATTACAAAATAAAACTAAAAGTCTATTAACAGACAAGCTAGAGATCGTAACTTGGTGGCATAGGCACTGTGTTAATGTGAGAATCAATGAAGAGAGATGAACGAGCACCTAACCAGGAGTCTGGGTGATCTTTTCACCACCCCCGTGTCTGGTTTTAGGGGCACACGAGCAGGTAAGGGTCTTTTTCCCTTAACAATAAAACGGTCGATCATTACAAAACACAGACGCAGTTGCTAGGGGGAAGCTTAGAGGGCACTGAACAGAATAGTGACTAGTAATCCATGTGACTCTAGTCAATTAATATGGGATTGGGGGAGAGAGCATATAAGCCCAGTTGGGCTAAGCTGGTGCGCCTAACGAAAATACAGGTTGTGGTTTTAACCGACGTCCAAAGTTCAAACCCGACTTCCTATTTCTTTTGTTTACTAGTGAGTAGTAGCGACTGTAGCGTGAGTGAAAACACTGTGACTGGTGAATGGGGAACCGCCGTACCCCCACTTCCAGATTTACAGGTGTGGAAGCCATCGAAACCAGCCTGCAATTAGTTTGTGAAGGACTCAGAAGGTCAAGGCCAACTCGAGTTTCCCTTCCCCATAGAGGTGACCTGACTCGCAGATACAGAAAGGTGGTACCACTGAGTATTGAGTCCTGAATCCCTGATGGTCGAAGTGGTCCTGAGACACCCAATCTCGAAGTCTGGATCCACTTCCATGTTCACGTTCTGTTCCAGGTAAAATCCCACTTTCTTCATCCATTCACTTCGCACCCTAAATGCCTAGAGAATAGAGACTAGATAGAATCTAGAGACATCTGGGTATTTCATTCAGCAATGGGAGAGAATACTTACAAAGGCCTGTGTAAAGAGTAGATAAGGTAAAATTGTTATGGGTATGCTCTGCTCTCTGCTCTCTGCTCTAGTATATTCGCCTGTGAGTGAATCGCGTCCATCTCATCTCAGGCGGAGGAGGCTCACAATGGTGTTAGAAGCTGGAGCTCCTTGGCAACGAGAGCGAGTACACCCTGTTTCTGTTCTCTTCAATTATTGAAGAAGAGGAAGAAGAAGAGGAGAAGCCGTTGGCCTTTCTTGTCGCACTCGCACCTGTGGACGGTGGTATTGGTACCTCATCTCGCTGCTGTTGGTCCCGCCGCTGGCACTCAACACACTCTATTTCTATCCCTGTGAGACCGGAGGATTGATTGTCAGTGATTATTTGGATAAGCGACAGATGACCACTGCCTTCGTCCATTGCCACGGACCCAGAAGCAGCAGCAGAAGAAGGATCATCGTCCTTGCAATCACAAGGAGGAGAAGAAGGTGGGAGCAGCTGCGTAGAACGGCAGAGGGGACACGAGACATGAGCCGACAACCACATGTCTATGCAATGAGGATGGAAGACGTGGCGGCAGAAAGGAATCACCTTGACGGTCTCTTTCTCTTCGAATTCGCTGAGGCAAATGGGGCAATCCAAGGGTTCTTTCGATTTGGCGTTTCCGTCATAGGCGAAGAGGGGAAGGGATTGGATGGTAGAGGGTTCAAGGCCAGAGGAAGAATCTCTGCGACTCTGTTGGCTTCGGCGGCGTGGGTCGTTTGGGGAATTATCGTCCGACAGCCGGTTGATGTAGACTGAGAAGAAACCCATGAAGAAGAGTCCGGCGAGAAGGACCACCACGGTTAAGGCCATGGAGGAGTCGAGGGCCGAGATGGCTGTTTGTGACCTTGTTGCCAGGGTATCGTTTTCTCCATAGCTTGTGCCGGTGGCGGGTAGTAGGTAAGGCCTCGGGTAGTTGTAGTAGTCTTTACTAGACCTGGACGAAGGAGCTACCGCTGCTGCTGGTTCTACCGTCGATGGGTCGGTGCTTGGGGAGTTGTCGAGGAACTTGCGGCTGTGGGGTTTCATCGATTGAAATTTTTTAAACTCAATTTGCTCTTTCGAGAGCTTTGCTTCCTCTGGGTTCTTCTGCTTCTCAAATTGTCTGTTCGTTTTGCATCTTCGAAGCCAAACGGCAGAGGTAGTCAGGTAGGTGATGAGTGATGATGGAGATCCTGGAAGCTTTTGCTTGGATTATGTTGTGTGTGCCTGGGGAGGGGGAAGAGTGGAGGAACCTCGCTCGGAGGTAGTGGAGTCGGGGAGACCGGAATTAAGTTTCTTCGGGACCCCAGGGGGATAAGATCGCAGAGAATTTTTTGGGCCAAGATAAGAATTTGCTCCTTTTTAATTAGTCGGTTCTAAAATTTTGAATGGCAGTGCAGATTGATTAATAACGAGATCGATTATGGTGCTGTTACTCTCAAGATTAGAACATCACTCATTCAAGCTTAAGATAATATATATTTTTTTAAGTTTATATATAAATTAGATTAAACCAAAATTTTTAAATATTAAATTTATAGATAATTTATGATAAAAAATCTATAAATATAAAATCCGTGGACGCAATGACTCATTTTGACAAAAGAATGCTTTGGAATGAATAAATAATAATTGAAAAACCTAAACACCTATATATATATATATATAAACCTCATAATAAGATTGATTCTAAATTCTTATATATTAATCAAATAATTGAGATCAAAACCAATCAGGATCCCAACTGATTTCTACCGATTCCAAACCAATTCTGACCGACCGAACTGATTCAGATTCCAATTCCTGTTTTTGAACCCATTAATTATCATATATTTTTTTTTAAATTCCCCATGAGAGATGGACATGGAGACTGTCAGGTGGTTGGCAGGTTGCAAAGATACATGAAAAGTTGAATTCATTTTTTCTTTTGGGGGAAGGGAGATGGTCGTCTTTCCCTGAATTGGGTGAAGAGTGGCGCACACACTTGTTACACGGGGGACAGTCTAGAATCCAGAGGGTGGTCCATTGTCGCACCTAGATTTGTCCCCTACACGACTGAAACCACCCCTGGTTTTCAGGTTTCACTTGCGTCTTCCAATGCTTCAAAAATCAATAAGACCTTAGCATGCCCCTTCTACAAGAATTTCAGTTTTTCTAATCTTAAAGAGGGATGAGAGGGGGAGGTGGGGTTATTTCATGCGAGACGAAAGTGAGAGAGATGTTAGTACCCTAGGGTGGCTCAGGAAACTTTTTCCTAATTTTAAGATTGGGTTAACCCCAAATTCCCAAATTAGGATGAGAATATAGGGTTTTTTTTTTT
>NC_056564.1:765471-769721 GCF_013358625.1 Macadamia integrifolia | reverse complement strand
GGGGGTGTTTAGAATGAGAATATAGGGTTGGCCAGCCAAAGAGAGAAGAAAACCATAACTATCTAATGACCTAATCCATTCATTTTATTTGGGTGCCATGTAAACTATCTAATTGTCTATTTTATTCTCAAACTTCTTTCCATATTTTCACCATAAAATGCTTCATAATGTCAAAATTTTCCTGACCTTCCTACAAATTTCACCCTATGCAAGATTCATCTTCATCCCTTACGAAAGAAAAACATAAGGGATGGGATTGGGGTTGAGGGGGGGGGGGGATTAAAATTTTGAAATATTATGTACAATATTGAAAGAAAGGTAGAAAAAAATTGATGATAAAATAGTCAAGGGGAGAGAGATTTATATGAAGCACGTATGTATTGGTATATCCCATGCTAGACATACGGGAGAGAGCTTCTCAATATTCATATACAAGGGGTCCACATAACTAGGGAGGTGAGGAAGTGTTAGAGATTGGTAAAGGGGAAAGAATGTATGAGATGGGTTTTCTATCATAGGAACCCATTACACTCATGCAAGTTTGCCAAATGGTTGTTAAAAAGAAAAAAAAAAGGTTTGCCAAATAGAAAGAAATAGGGCCTCACTAGACTACAATATCAAGCCATCGATTTATTCGTAATTTTGTCATTGACCCTTCTGGGTTCTAGAGTACTAAGATTCAATTACTTAAGATAGGGAGGCAAAGCAAAGAAGTAAAATTGAGTCTAGAGTGCAAGACAATAGCTAAGAAATGTGGAGATATTTGGATAAGATCCTCTTTAGTGGAGACTGGTCAACACTTGATGAATAGACACAAGAAAACCTCTCCCTTTCCTCTACAGAAGAACAATAAGGAAGATTCAAATATTGAATCTGACTATGCCTTCAGAATCTCCAAGATTCTTTTGATGCAATTCAAATTAATTTTAATTTCTTAGTTTAACATGTACTTAAATCAGCTTATTGTTTTCATCTTCCCAAATTTTGCATGCAACATTGCATGGGGAAGAGTACAGAGGCATGTTGCATGCAAGTGTATATATATATATATATATGCCAAAATGCATTTTATCGTCTTAATCAAATGCATTTTGAACTGACCCAAACATCTTGTATAATGGCATGGTTGGGCATTCTTCTTGCTCCTTTTGCGAGTGTAAGACAACATGAAAAAAAGAAAACAAAAACAGATTAACTAAGTGTGCTAAGATTGGATTCGATTACATCTATCACATTATAGATTCAATTTTCAATTTTCTCAAGTTAGTTACACATCCAAATACAACACTCAAATGGAAAACCAGATTCGATTTGATAAGTTAATTGAATACAAAAATCTCAACCAGTATTCAATTTTGGGCTGTGTTCGATATTTATGTATTTTTTGAATAGATTGTGGGTTTAGAATACGTTCTAAAGCAAGAAAATAGAGAAGAACCAAAATATGTTCTAGACCCATAATTTATTCAGAGAGTGCATATCAAACACAACTTTAAGATTCAACGGTGAGTAAGAAAATTTTTTTAGCGACTATACAAGTATTTCAATAAATTTTCTGTATACAATTTTATGATATATTTGTAGTGAGGATTCTTTCTCTGTAAGTAATTTCAAAGAGGGGAACACAAACATGTGTATGAGCTTGGGGAATACAAATGGACAAAGTTCTCTGAGCCATCATAGAGAGCTGCCCCTTATCTATGAAACTCTTTCATCACTTCTCATTGGTCCGTTCCCTTGTCTCTACTGATTTGAGTCATGCTATCAAGGGGCATAAAATCATGAATCAATTGTCATTTTAGGAAGAGCGTCCAGCAAGCAACATAGAAGAGTGCAACAATAAAATGTGGAGAGAGAGAGAGAGTGTGTGTTAGTGCACACTCCCTTGGCGGCTGAGAACTTTTTCTTTTCATTTAAAACATATTTTAGCTGCATGGGAAATGGCTTTCCCGTTTAATTATTCTTTTTGTGGGGGTGGGAGAAAGACCTTTGCTTTGATGAGGTTGGTACATCATCCCCATAAGAATCATCCACATCATCCAATGTTGAGGCAACTGGATTGGACGTATGGGATGACTGAGGAGATGATTCCAAAACCCAAATTTAATCTCTCAGGGAAAAGGATGAGTTTGGGGATCAAATCAGGTCATTTTCATGACACTCTAGTGGAGGCCACATGGGCTTCTCAAGTGGGACCCCCATTTCCTAAGTCTGCATGCATGTCCATGGATTCCGTTTTGAAAAATTCAAAATTCTTCAAAAACTAGAAAGAGAACAGAAAAAACACATGAAATTAAGATCAGATGGTTGGGTCCACTTCACGCCATTTCAAAATCAAAACATAAGCAAGCGACTTACAAAGACCAGGAGGAGTGAGGTTGGGTTCACTACTTCTTCAGTTCATCATAATTGCGGCCCATGGGCCCAGATGAATAGAAAATGTTGGCCCACCACACTGTTATTTGGTTTGGGGTAACCGACTTTTCCGTTCTTTCCTCCATCCATTGCGTGACCCTCTTTACCTTCACCCTCTCTCTCTCTCTCACAGTTAACACTTAACATTATCCATCGTTGGCCGCCTTACTATTGTTGTCCTTTAGGGTTGGCAAAGGCTATTAAAAAACGCAGGAAATAAATGTTAGCTGATGGGTCAGAATCACTCTCATTTAATGAAAAATTCCCGAGTGAATGAGTCAATTTCTGCAGATACAAGAAAACTCTAGAGCCACACATCTATACGCAATTGTAGCCCACCACAAAAAGTCAAAAAAAAATTGTCTCGGTAGTTATTGAGAGAAAATTCCGAAATTTCATTATTGAAGCGAAGAATTACAATAACTACTAAGACAATTACCTCAAAAAAACTTTTTGAGGAGATGAAGAAACAATGTAACAAACACAGAGTGAACATGATATAATGCTACTTTCTGAAAAGAAATTTTCTTTACCTACCTTCTTCTCGTTCACTGCATCTGTACTAGGTCCGTTTGGTGCCACCTTCCAAAACATTTTCAATCAGCTTACCAAGTATGGGCAACATGCTTGACGAAATGAGTAAGGAACATTTTATACTACGAGATGTGCCAAATAGCCCTCTCTCCAATGGTTTGCCAAACACCAATACTGTTTCTCAAAGAATCTTACATATTAGCCATATAATTTCAAGTGTGACTGTCTGGCATTGACTTTTCAACTATTTCTGTCTACACCTGGCAAAATATACATCTATGTGTCGCTTACCACTTAACATGATTCACCTCCACATCTGTGACATGGATTCAGGTGCAGGTGTTGGATGCAGATACATGTTCAACAGTCAAGTGCATACAGCTTAACTGTTAAAACCAAGGACACAAGAGCTGAGCTAATATGGATCCATCCACAAACAAAGGTTAAAGGACATATCATAACAGTTATATACAATTTCCAAAATAATTAATTATTGATAAAAACAACAATAAATTGCAATCCTGAAGTTGCAATATGGCATAAAACACAGTGAACCAAAAGTTGTGTCGCATATTAACAGTCCATCAATAGTATGAACCAAACTTGAGATAGCAGATTAACAAGTCCAGCAATAGTTATAACGCCAATGACAGGTATCACACACCCACACTTGTGCTGAAATGGCTACTTTGAGTAAAATGAAGAGGGCCGATATTTTAGGTTCACATGGAGGATTGATGTGGCTATTTTGATGGTTTGAACAATTGGGTTTCCACCGTGGTTGAGCCACATGTCAAATTTCATGGCTAAACTCAACTGTATGGCTAATAATGCATTTGAATATTCTCAAAATTTCAGCTGTCAAAATATCAAATTTTCTGGTAACAAACATTCAAAAGAAACTGCCTTCATGTTGTCACATGGTGGATTGCCTAATGTGGGCAACATGGTGAACTGCCTAAAACTTACCATGACATGAACATTTTTTTTTTTAAATATTTAACATTTTTCACTTTTTAAGAATTATAATATTAAAAAAATATTATAGTACCTCTTTGTTAAGCTATTAAATATCTTAATCTAACTGAAACACTTAATTTAACTACTAATCCCATATACTAATCCCCAAGGGGTAGCCCAGCTGGCAAGGACCAACACCTCACAATTAGAGGTCATGAGTTCAACTCTCCTTGGGGGTTAGGCTTACCTATAAAAAAAAAATCCCATATACTAACTTCACCCACTTTATGAGCTTGTAAATACAATGAAACCCAAAGGGTTTTTTTTTTTTTGGGGGGGGG
>NC_056564.1:752720-765451 GCF_013358625.1 Macadamia integrifolia | reverse complement strand
GGGGGTGGGGGGTGGGGGTAAGGCTGCAAACATTATGATCCTCCCCAGTCCCCACAAGGATGGGAGCCATGTGCACTGGATACGCCTTTTTTTTTTTCCTTACAATGAAACCCAAAAAAATGTAGAAGCCCAACCTATTATGTGACTACCCAAAGGTCAAATTTCAGCTCACTGGACTGCCATAAACACCTTGTGAGTCTCCCAAGATTGCATATAGGCCTCCATACGTGATTAATGTCTAATGCAACTGCATCGATCCAGAGTTGAGATTTTTCGTTCCCTTTTTTATGAATATAGAACAGTAGGAAGCACTGGTTACTGTTTTAAAAATTCACCCTTTGCCATTTCTCTCACACAAATTAAGTATGGGGAAGAGGATCAAAAGAAACACAAATGACATTCATTTCTTTCAAGTCTGTACAATATAATACAAGTTGATTGGAAATAAAGACATTGGACTTACCTAGAAGATGAAGCAAATACAGGCTGAGTTTTCCGTTGACTTAGTTTCATGAACAAGCCCTGCATTAGTAATACACACATATCTTTACTCTGGGCCAGCAGCATTGATCTAAGTAGAAAAACCAAAATTAATCCCCCCCCCCCCCAATGCCCCCAAAAAGCAGTGAAAATTCTCCAGGTTTGCTAAAAGACAGAAATTCATCACAATGAGAAAATGCAGAACCGGTCCATATGTGCTTTGTGCATGCATAAGCATCTTATTGCATATGAGTTGTGTGTGCTGCAGATCTGAAATAAGAAAAAATATATTACATTTGTTGTATGGATTGTTGCCCCAGTAGTCATGTTAATGTTCTGGTCAGGAATCAGCTCAAAGTTCATGTGTTGCAGAAAAATTGCAAGTGCAACAATTGCTTCCAGCAAGGCAAACTGGTCACCCACACACTTTCGAGGCCCTCCACTGAAAGGAATGAATCTAAAGCATATGTTTCCCAAGTAAGAATCAACTAGTGTTAAACAAAAGAATCCAAATATAAATGATAAAGCAATGAACTACTGCGGAGTAGGAAAAAGACTGGCTGTTACTAGATATATCTTTGAGTGTAGGTGCATCAAAAATGATAAGTTTCTGACAGTTCCAATGATCTCACACCTTGTTGGGGGTGGGGGAACAGAAAGCCAAAGAAAGATTTATATAAATGATCACCTGTAATCAGTGTTTGTTTCATTAGGAATTGGTCCTTCCAGATCAAATCTTTCTGGCACAAATTCTTCTGCTCTTTCCCATACCTTGGAAAATACAATCACAAACCAAGTGGGCATAAGTACCAACAAGACCAGTGGCAAATACAATGTCCATAATCCCTTCTTTTTACCTTTCTTTATTTGGAAGAAAAATATCGATAGTCAGAACTGAAAGCCAATAGATCATTCACCCAAAAAAAAGAAGCAGAAGAAGAAGAAAAAATAAAGGCCAATAGGTCAAATTGGTCTGAATAGAGCACATATTGATACTCGATGCTCAAAATTAGTATAAGTACATTTATACTGCTGAAATAACAGTCGATAAACAAACAAAAAAGCAGTAGACAATAAGCTGATACCTGCGAGGAGTGGTGGATATTATACACTGAGATCATTATATCTTGACCAGGATAAACCTTGTAATTTCCAGGAAGCACATCAGAAACTTCAGCTCTCCTTATCAACACCTATAATTATTGGAACAAAGAAACATTAAAACAAAACTCAGTATCTAGAAGGAAAATCCATTTAATTACTAATAAGATGAAAGTTGCAACCTACAGGCGGATGTGGGTAGAGACGCAGTGACTCGTTTATGCAACGTGTTAAGTACTTTAGCTCTCTTATGTCTTCATAGGTAGGCATTCTTCCCTGTAGAACTCTGTCAATTTCTTCTTGTGCCTTTCTCAAAGAAGACAAATCCTGCGACAAAGAGAGAGGGGAACAAGAAATAGACACCATATCCACAGGACTGATGTCATGCGTCATGGTTGACAAATTAACTAACTAATTAATTGAATGACTTCGAACATGAATCAATGGCCTAAAGAAAATGGGAAAATGAAAAAAGAAAAAATGACAATAATTATAATGCTTATATGCTCATAAACAGAGCTTAAAGAGATAGAACAATGCCATTGTAAAGGCATTACATGTGATAACAAAGTATCAAAAGTTAATCTGGAACTAAATCATCCTAGAAATATATAAAGTTATTGTTCCTTTTTCAATCATAAAACACTCAACGTTGCATCACTGGCAATAACCAGAGTTGTCTGTCAATGACCAGAAAATAACATAGACCATGACAAGAAAATGCAATAATGATGATGATACCTTACTAAGAAGATAGAGAGTCCACGTTAAGACTGAGCCAGTTGTTTCGTGGCCAGCAACTAACATTGACAAAAGGTCATCTCGTAGTTGCACAGTTGAGACCTGCAATATTTTAAAACATCATACCAGTTGATTAAGAGAGAGAGAGAGAGATGAGCATCTTCAATAATGGATCAGGTTCAAACAAACCAGTTAATCTTAAGCCATTGTTGGAAAATGGAAGTCACACATAGTAGTTAAATGGGATTTTTTCCCTTCCATGTCTTCTTCCTCCTCTTCTGTTTTTGATGAATCATACTTGAAACTCATATGTCTAGTAACTAGAAGGCAGAATGCAAATCTATAAACCACCACAATTACAAGAATTGCAGAAGACCAACAGCTTTAAGAGTCATGCCACTCGTATACCGCTTTTATTTTTATTTATTAAATTTTAGTTCACTAAGAAGTGAGAGAGAGCTAGCTTTATGAATAAGTCTCTCAGTAAGTCATTTGACCTTTTTCAATGTCCAAAATACGCGCATCAAAACAAACAACTGGTTGAATGGATCCTTTTTCTCGGGGTTTAAATACAAGTCAAGTTATCAGGAAATGCATGGTTACTAATGAATAGGAACAGTACAGAAGAATGCCAGTACATCTTATATAAGCACAGTACCTGAAGTATAATAAGAAAACAGTCTACCCATGAGCTGGTGGTTAACATATGACCACCTAACCTGGAGACCACCAATCAATGGCATAGCTTTCTAACTCAAGAGTCAACTCAGTGACTTTGCCAAGTTGACTCCACTTTGCCGTGACAGCCATGATTTGTATTTTTAACAGATAAAAGAATAATTTGTTGGGCATATTGCCAAAGAAAATGTACAGGTCCACCCCAACAGGGAACAGTATCTATACAAAAGGGAATTATAACCATATCTTATTACATGCGTAATTATAAGTTCCGTCACTTTTTTTTTTGTGGTGCTTTATTTTGTGAAAAATTAAAGTAACAAATCTACATGGACACTAAGTTATTAACTGCATAAGTCTCAAGCAGATCATACATCCCTCCACTAAGGGGCTTTTCAGTTGTGAGAGGTGAAAACTTCAAATGTCACACGAATGACTAGAATATGTGACTGGAGACTAAGGATGACCAGCTAGAAAGCTTAGATCCCTCTCAAGTCTTGTGAACTGGAATTGTATGTGGAATGTCAAAGTAAATGGGATGTATCCCAGTGGTTTTTGGATTTGTGGTTTAATTAGCTATTTCTGGATCGGCAGGGCGATGTAATGAGGCTAAGAATGAATGGTCAAAGGTGACTGGATGGTGCTGATGGTCCACTGTTGGCTCTCTCCTCTGTTTTTAATCATTTACTAATGAACTACTAATTTCCAATAATAAAAAAGACATATCTACTAAGACTGAAGTTCATTTTAAAAATGTTATGCAAAGGTGCATAACTGGGCATCTAAGTAAGTGTAATGATCGCAAGAAAATCTGCAAACATAAAGACATCAGGGTTTGATAAACTGAAAAATGAGTCAACTATCAAAGAGCAGTGGTCACACCTCCTCCCTGCTGGCAAGCAAGAAACGAAGAATACTTGGATCTGTGTCATTTACGTACTCCTCCTCATCAATCTCTTCACCTTCTTTTTCCACAATCTCTTTGCACTTTTCGATAAGCTCTTCAACAGTTCTCCTGATAATGTTAACTGCTTTTTCTGCTTTTATTTGTCTAGAAGTAAACTTGCATAATGCTTTAATCTGCAAAATGAACCCAGAAAGAGGGGAGGAGGAGGAATAAGTATTTATTTTACATTATGAAACAAAAAGAATGTGGGTCAAAGGGTATGGGGAAATAACCTGCCTTCCAATACGGTAAAAGATCAGTTGAACGAGCCTCTGCTTCTTTCAATGCAGTATAAACTGCATCAATAACAGGACTGTCCGTATTAAGACAATCAAAGTTGTAGTTAAATACTGACAAACCAATGACGTCTAACGTTAATTGGGAGAATTTGGCTTCCATGTTCACTGGAGCACCACTGAGTGCATCAGATTCAAGCTTCTCCACCAATCTCTTGGCACATGTGCAGAATACCTTGTCAACAATTACAGACAAATACTTCTTGTGAAGAGATGGAACAACAGCCCTACGTCGTGCCTGCCAAATTATTAATTTTCAGATGGAAAGTTTCAACCACAGCCTACTGGCAGCTCTAAGTTCAGATGTCAAGAACCTGTAAACTTATAATTAAAACAACCAGCCTATCTACAAAACAAGTTCAGAAACCATGGCATGGAAATATTTAAGTCAAGTAAAGTCACATTGACATAGGGTCACATGACATCAAATTATCCCTCAATGCCATGATTGAATGTGATACACATACAAATATCACACGACGGAACAAAAGGAAGGAAAAAAGGAGGAAAAACTGGAAATAGAGGAATACGGAATAAGTTCAAAATTTTATTATAATGTAACCCGAAAAACTCTTCTCCAGAAAACTCTCAGGGTCATGTTTTGGGATATCAAATATGAATCCAATGGGTTTCATTTTGTTTATTCAACTAGAAATTCAATCATTTATTGAACCATATCCAAGCTTCAATTTCACCCCAGTTGATTAAAAGTGTCTAAAAGATTGAAGTAAATTTGACTGGGCAATACAAATTACAAATATGGTAATGCTCCACAAAAATGTGCCAGTGAATCCATGCCAAAAATTCAACGCACGCATGAACACGAACACACACACACAAAACAAACCCAGAGAACTAAAATGTGAATGGATTTTAGAGCTTCAAAAAGCTACATAAGTGAGATTTGTTGGATTACCGTCCAAAGTGGTCCTTCAGCAATGGCAAAGCCGGAACCGAATAAGAACTCAGAGACCTCAGACACAAGGCCCTTGGCATATTTGCCATAATTCCTCAACACATGCTTTGCGATAGCGGGGTCGCTGACTATAACAAAATTACGAGGCCCCGCGGCGAGGCGATAGATAGGTCCGTACTCGTTCATCCATTTGTAGAGAGGGAGGAAAAGGGCACCGCCCAGTAGATCAGAGACATCTTCGAGCTTGGCACTGGCGACTGGTATACCAGAATCATCGCGGCCGATGCTAAGGGACCGGGTAAGGGATGTGAGCCAATCTGGACTTACCCATGACCCATTGCTACCCAATTTCTTGCTGGTATCAGAAGAAGAAGAGTCTCTGTCCAAGGAGGAGATAATGGGGAGAGCACGAGGAGGGTTTCTTGGAAGGAGAGAGATGGGTCTTTGGAGAGCCTGCCGATTCGGGCTGGCAAAAGGGGAGAGAGAAGAAAGAGATAATGAAGAAGCCATGGTAAAAGCGAGCAACAAAGAAAGATTTCAGCTAATTGCCATTGTACTGAACTTACTGGGCTGTCTTATTTAAGGTTTCGGTCTCTCCCAAGTCCCAACTCTCACGCTCACTCACACCAGGATTCTACTTGCGACTTGCGAGGGAGTGTGTAGAGCAGGAATTGAGGAGTGCATAACGTACGACCATTACAGGAGTACAAGAGTACAGGATGAGGAATAAGGATCACACTTCATTTCCTTTTCCGGTGAAAGGATGACATGCACTTTCCCATTCCAGTCCTTTCTTTCTTTTCTTCTTCTTCTTCTTCTTTATTTTTTTTATTTTTATCTTTTATTTTTTTGAGATTTACATTAACCCCTCTGGTGTTTACCTAAATTACATCATTCCCTAAAAATAGAAATATTATATTTAAACCCACAAAGTTGACACCGTTAGCATCTTTGTAGGATTCGTCCGTTAGATTGATCGAATTCTTATGAAAAACCGATTTTGCCCCTATTGTCTTAAACATACCTAGGGCACCACCAACATCACCAACGGTGGGGGGCTCGAACGAGGCACCGGAAAGTGCGGCATTGTCACTGACTCTTACCAACCACGCTCTGCAATTATTCCTCGACATCCTTTCTTTTGTTTCCCTCACTGTGTTGGGATCGAAGCAACTTTTCCCCCTGCCTGAATGGGCTTGCAATCCACTCCTAAGCTGCAAACGTAGTTGATGTTCGCCTGCAGAGCTGAATCGCTCGCGTCTGCCTTTGGAACGCACCACTTCTTTCCTGATGCCGCTGGTGGTGTTGATAATGCACTTCCATTCCCCTTCTGCTTACATTTCCAAACAAAATAAAAAAATACAGAAAACAAACACCCAAATCCTACCCTGTTCCCAGACTATTTCTTCTTCCATTAATGGAAATTGAAACAGAGGAAGGAGGAAAAGGACAAACTAAGCCCAAATATCCCTATTAATTAATTCTTACCTGCCCATTGCGCAAAATCCCGACGTCGTAAACTGGCGTGAAGTCAGCCTGAAAGAGGACGAAGTTCCGTTCTGCGGTCGGACCAAGTTTGAGATTCTCGTTGAACAAGGAGAAGATGTAAATCTCGAACTGTCTTTTAGGCATCAATGGAGTACCGCGACCTGGGTGATGCGCTTGATTACACCACCATTGTAGGACATGGCGCTGTCGACGTTAACGCCTAGCTGGTTCGGAATTCCAGCCGACGGCCACCCTGTCTCTGCCACCACAATATCGACAGCGCCGTAGCCCAACCTGTTCATCACCGAGTAGACGGCGTCGAGCTGCGCCTCGAACATATTTGTGTACGTGATCTTCGTGGCATTGTCGTAGATCCCTCGGTTGGGCTTGAAGAGGGCATAGTTCAGAGTATTAGCAGACTAGTCGAAGTACTGGTAAGGGTTAACCATGAAGGGAGATTTGGTATCTCTATCGTACTGAAGCATAGGAGCGAACATGACTGTCGTACCCACGTCGGAGTCTGTCGGTGCTTGGTGGTTCAAAGGCGGAGAGGATACGAAGAGAGTGAGGACAGGAGACTTGAATGTCGTTGATCCTGGCAAGTGTAAGAGCGTTATAAAGGGTTTTCATGGTGGGTACGAGCTTGGCAATGAGAGATTAATCACCGGTAGCCATGATTTTGCTTCCACCGCGATATGACTGATGCGGGTGAAAATGGGCAAGGTTGGTGGCGACCCAAGAATGGGCGGTGGCAAGATTAGTAAGGGCAAAATGGAATTTTTAATATAACCGACTGACCCTACAAAGTTGCTAACAGTGTCAACTTGTTGCTAACAGTGTCAGTTTTGTGGGTTTAAATATAATTTTTTTATTTTCAAGGGGATGATGTAATTTGAGCAAACGTCAGGTGAGATTGATATAAATCAGCATTTTTTTTTTCTTAAGAAGGAGAAAAACACTTTGAAACATGTTTTTCCCTTGTCCATAGTCCATATTGAGTGGGGAGATAAACGGTATCTGATCAATTACTTTTTACCAAAAATGGAAAAGATCAATTACTTTTATCCTTATTTAAAAAAAAAAAGTATACATGCTTTTAACCTAAAATCATACTGAAATCGATCTGGATTGATCATGCATTGATATCGATTTTAGCTGATATTCATATGATACGATCAATACAACAGATCCAATATCAATACTTACAACCATTATAAAAGTGAACAGTATTATACAAGTGAACAAGAAGTTCTTGAAGAGCAATTTCCATAATAAAAGAAATTCCCGTGTCTTGAGAGGCATACCCACCAGCAAAGGTTGCTTTAGGCTAGATAATAGGCCGAGGTAACCCGTTAACTTCTGTTTTTTTAAGTTCAAGGCTCAAGCTAAGGCCAGGTTATGTAAGTCCCCCAACTTGATATGTAAAGTTTAACTTGTGCAACCAATTTAATTAGCACATAAGATAATTGTGAAGAGAGACATCGAGGAGGCACGATTCAGTGCAATAAAAACAAGACAATACAACGAAATTTATTATTGAATTCGGGATACAAGTGTTCTTTAGAGCGATCAATTAAGGGCCCGTTTGATAACGTTTCTGCTGTTTATGTTTCAAGAAACGACAGAAACAGAAATTTCCGTTTCTGGGAACAGAAACAGAATTTTGGGTGTTTGATAAACCTTGTTTCCATTTGATAAGCCTTCTTTTTACACATCTGGCCCTTTTCATCTTCGCTTTCTCGCTCTTAAACCTAAACAGAATCCTCTTCCCCAATCCACTACACTCACTCTTGCTCTGGCTCTCCCAACCATGGAAGTTTTTAGCTTGCTCAAGTACTGGAAGGGTGGTGGAGTTACCGGAAATAATGAACGCACCATACCTGGCACCACTACCATATCCACCACTCTTCAGCCGCAACCGGCGGTGGAAACGGAGGAAGATGGCGATGATGTTTCCTTCTTCGACATGGAGTTTACAGTGCCCGAAGACGACGATGGTGAAGGCGGAGACGAACATGATAACAGCAGCGGAGTCGACGAGGAAGATGACAGTGCCTCATCGGAATTTGCGGGAATTGATGGAGAAGAGTTCAACTGCAGGGTGTCTTCTGGGTCGAGTGATAGGAGAACGGACCTGGACGTGGACCCTTCGCTCTCACCTTCCGACGATCTATTCTTTAAAGGAAGGCTTGTGCCGCTCGAGCCTTCGTCACTTGAATTCAACCATTATGAGACAAACTCGAAGCCTCAGTTCCCTGTCTCTTTGTTGAAATCTGCAACCAATATCAGAGTCCTCATGTTGGGGTTTAAGAAACCCAAATCGACGACAGCTGACAAGATGGAGAGGAACTCTGTAGACGGAGTTAGTCGGAGATGGTGGTGATGGTAGTGATGCCAAACTCCGTCTTTAATATCGATTTCTTATGCCCCATTTTTGTTTTGAGAAACGAGCGAAACAAGTAAAACTTGTTTCGTCATTCATGTTTCTTGAAGCATAAATTGTTATAAATTTCAATTTATGTTTCAAGAAACAAGTGGAACAGAACACTTTTACCAAACGGTATTTATGCTCTTTCTTTGTTTCTGAGAACAAGAAAACACAGAAACACGTTTCTGGTTACGTTATCAAACGGGCCCTAAGTTCCTCTTTTATGTTTAACGTAATGCCTCAACAAGCCTAAGCATGGGTTCATCAACGGCTCCTCTGATTTCCTGAAGCATTGAAGTAAATAATTAGCATCCAAACAACATTGGAGCCTAGCCCAATTTGTTTGGATTGGCCCTGAGAAACCCTTTGAAGTGCAAGTCAGGTTTTAATGGACCAAGCTCTCAACTCTTCTCTCTATCTTTTGTTCAATTTAAGGGTAAAATAAATTTAAAAAATAAAATAAATAAATTCATCCAATTCCAACCTTATAAATATTGGTTGAGATCGATCTCGAGTTTTAAAATCTTCGTAGCAAGAGTTTACTTTTACAATGCGAGACCTCTTTGTGCATGTGACTATGTGATCGAGTTGTGCTTTTACGACTCTAAGCTTAATTTGAAGTTAGCCCAAATATGTATTCTTAGGTGTGGTTTAATGGGGCCTGGTTCCTTAGTCCTTAATAATACGTGGGTCTTGATTTTGAAGAGGTTGAACGTAGGGTTTGGTCCTAATGGATCGTTCTGTAAGGTTAGATTGATTGGATTGAAGACTCAGGTTCCTTTTCCTTACGGATAACCATCCGATAAGGGGGAAAAAAAAGTTTGGTCCTAAATTCCTAATGGCTGTAGGGTTAGTTGGATTGAATTAAGGACTCAGGTTCCTTTCCCCTTACGGATAACCATCCGATCCCATCTCACACATGGGTGTGTTCCATGGACTGGTCACTTGCTGGGTAGGGCAGCCGGACTCTTAACTGAGACTGACTGGTTAACAAAAAACTACAAATCCTGTAACCAAAAACCAATAGTTAATAACTTGAGTCTTGATGTACACATGGTTGACCACAATTTTTATGCATGCAGATGGGGTCTTGCCCTTCAAAAATTGCAATTTAGGTTTTCTTTCTATTCTCATTTTTTTTTTTCTTGAATATTGGTCAAGAATTACTTGAATCAACAGTACAGGTGCAATCTACTTTGTCACTATTAAATGGGCAGGCAAAACAGTTAGCTAGCCAACCAACGGGGGATTTAATTAAATTATACAAGTTACGGGTGCCATTGGGCTGGGTTGGGTTGCGTTTTTAAAACCCAGCCCAGCCTTAGGTCGGCCTGGGATATCTCAGCCCAGGCCCAACCCTGTTGGGTGTAGCCCAACCCTGTTGGGTGTAGCCCAACCCAACCCAACCCAACCCAACCCAGTCCAACCCTGTTGAACCCCGATTGAGCTGGGTTTAATGTAATCCAGTCCAACCTAATACTATCAGTTACTTGGTTACTTGATCTTGATGCATTGGAGAGGCTAATAACCAAAGTTTTCGTATATGTGTATATTGTGAAAAAAAAAAGACATTTTTTCTATAAATACCCATTAATAATTATTAACATATTTATATGATTATATACTTAATGAACATGGTTGGGTTAGTTGGGTTGGGTGGAGACCTCAACCCAGGCCCAACCCAACCCTGCCTCACGCCTGAAAATTTTCACACTATGGGCTGAAATTTCAGCCCAAGCCCGGTTCAGGCTCAGGGTAGGCTAGGACTGATTCAGGTTGATCGGACTTTTTAGACACCCCTAATACATGTCTATTTTAGAATTTTGAGAAGATAATGACCTCAAAATGATTGACCTTACTTGTATCACCATCACAGCCAGAATGGACCCAATTTTGCCACAAGGCAAGTTGTAATGCATAATTAATTGTGGTTGACACATACAACCATTAAAAATAAAGAGAAAAGAAAAATGAATGGGACAAGAGGGTCCGCCTGAAGCCCAGGTGGAAACCATGTCATTCCAAGTAAACTGGGTCGAGAGTTGAGATATGAGGTGGATGAGGTCCTTGTATGAAAACGTTTTTGTAGGGGCTTGTGATGGATATTTGAATTCTACTAAGAGAAGAGTTCAATGCATTAAAGAGAGTGAATTAATGGAGTTCAAGCGTGTCCGCCATAAGTTAATACGAGAACTTGCTTAGATTGCTATTTGAGACATATTGTTTGCATCATCGTTATGATCATCTTTAATATAAGGTGTGACAATTCTACATCAAAGATCTTTAATGTTTGATTGGATTGTGAAATAAAAACAGAAGATGGATCACTCTGTGTTATAAAGGTTGTCATTAATTATTCTTTTTATTTCATGTAATAAAAAAGATGGATGGATATAACTTCCCTTGGGAAGGAAAACTATAGTTTGACACTCCTTACAAAATACTGTTACGCTCCCAACAAATTATTGCTGGTTTACCTATACTGAGATCGATGCTACAAAAGTCAAGCAAAAGTTAACTGAACTTAGTAGACTGAATAGTTTAATTTTAATTTGTAGCCACAGACGGAGTCATAGTCAACTTCCTAGACTGAAGAAAATTCTTCTTCTTGGTTTCACAGGATGACAAGTACTGAACGAAAGCAGCAAAGTCAGTATCCATGTAACGTCTTGGATTAGATTCATTGATGAGTCTAGATGCAGGTCGGACCACAGTCTCAAAGGGTAAGCTATGCAAAGAAGCTACCGACATGCGAGACCTCCTCGAGTTCACTAGAACCCTATGTAATACGCTCTTATATCTTCCATTGCTCAATATCTGCAACAAATATTAAAACCCCAATTAATAATCTAATTAATTAATCTGATTATGAAGACATAGCTATGTCTAGCTAGCTAGCTACGTACCTCAAGATGATCACCGACGTTGACGACGAAAGAGTTAGGGAGAGGTTGGACAGTTAACCATTTGCCATGATACTGTATCTGAAGACCCTCAACCTCATCTTGAAGAACAAGAGTGAGGGAGCCATAGTCAGAATGAGGAGGCATTCCTAGAGTAAGTTCTGGTTCAGGGCAGGGTGGGAAGCAGTTAATTATCATTAGCTGGCTTCCATCTTGGAATTGTTTTAAAACTTCCTTGCTCTCATCATCATCATCTTCTGCTTCTTCCACCAATCCTAGGCTCTCTAGGATGGCCTTCATAAGCATGGCGAATAAGGATTTGGTTTCTTTGGAGTAAGTAACCGCCGATTGCCTGTTTAATTACCAATTCAATTAATTAATTGGTAGAAGAGAAAGTAAATTAAATAATAACATAATATGGTGATTAGCTTTGATTCGTTGATAGCTAACTAAAAGTAGAACTTTTAGATTAGTATTAAATTGAGTTGGTGAAGCATCCTCGAAACACCCCCCCCCCAACCTCACAATTCGACGATTCAGCCACCAAGTCATTATGTGGCGATGTATTTATATATTATTCAGATAAGAACATAAATAAACAAAGCAAACTTAATTTCTTGATTCTCCCAGAGATTGAGAGGGAGAGATAGCAAGTCATGTGCATTTTTTATATCATAGAAACATAAAATAAACAAAGAAAAAAATTTCAAATCCATCCCTTAATTATCGTAAGAGAGACCCCAACCCCCACCCC
>NC_056564.1:722718-752700 GCF_013358625.1 Macadamia integrifolia | reverse complement strand
CCCCCCCCCCCCCCCCCCCAAAAAAAAAGAAGGAATAATTAATTCACAGAAAGAAAGAAGAAGAGAGAGAGAGAGAGAAAGGTTGTGATGATCGATCACCTCAAATCCAGAGGAGAGGAAGGCCAAAGGGAAAGGATATCAGGAAGGGGATTGCAGACAAGCTTTAAGAAATCTCTCCAAGAGAACACCCCGTCTTTAGTCTGGTTAAAGCTCGTCCCATAACGGACAGGCGAACTCAGATCCGTTGTCATGTACTTGGCCCTCTCCTCATATGGAAGCTCGAAGAACCTTTTACTCACATCGATCATACTACGTATAACATCCATGGGAATGCCATGGTTCGTCACCTGTAATTAATTAATGGAGAATTAAATCATCAATGGGGAACCCTCTATTTGTCAAGCTTTAATCTTTCTAGCTAGCCATAACATCTATGTATATACCCACCTGAAAGAAGCCATATTCTTCACAAGCTTTTGATAGGTTCTCAAGAACTTGTGATCTTTCAGGACCTTGCAACTGGGCAAAGTCGATGATAGGCAACTTAATATGATTACTGTCATTGGCAGCCGCGACATTCTGTTGCTCCCGGAGATTGGGTCTGTCTGGCACAGCCAATACATACTTGTTTGGAACTCTTGTAATGCCATTTTCACATAGATGTTTCACTCCTTTCTGGTATCGGCTTTCTGATGAAGGATGATCATCATCTTCTCTTTTGGTCTCTGCAGCTACTACCAAACTACCCATAGAAGCTGAGATGATCACTGAATATACCCAAAATTCCCTGTCAAATATGGTAGATCATTACACTATGTAACTAATAAAAATTTCGAGAGCATGGTATGGATATGGGATATGAAAGTTAAACAGAAATGTAACGTAGCTAGGTTAAGTTAGAGTAAGTACTATACATACTTTGGTTTGGACAAGAAAAAGCAACGCTGCCCCCTTGAAAGATGAGAAAGGGAGGAGATCAGGGGTACAGAAGAAGAAGAAGAAGGATAGTATAGAAAAACAATATATATATAGAAGAGATTGGAGAGATGAAGATGAGAGAATGAGAAGGGAAGGAATGTATTTATAGAAGAAAGCAAGCGGGTTATACCGCAACACAGTAGCAAGTTTTGTTAAAACCGGTTTCGAATTTTTGGGAAACCAGAAGACTTGCATTTCCCAACGATAACGTTGACAAAAGTTGCAGTCAAGACACACCGGCTACCTCTCTCGCTCTCCACTCTTGCATGGATGCTGGAATATTTCAACTCTGAGCTTTGTCTTCTCTCCTATGGCCCTACACTTATTGACTTACCTAAGCAACCAATTATCTCTATCTCTCGCTCTCTCTCTCTGGTCATACCTCTCGTCTTGTATACACCAATAGATTACTTGGAAAGAGTTGACAAAATAAAAAAAAAAAAAAAAAAAAAAATGGAAGAGTTATGGCCTACCTTGGGAAGTTTACTTTCCCTTATTGACTTGTATATATGAATATAAATATATTTAGTAATTTTGTAAAATTAAATACTAAGGGTCCCTTATGATAACGAAACTTCTGTAGGACAAAATTTCTTCCATATCATAGCATTACCATTCATTTATTTGATAAAACAATTTGACGCATGACCTTAGAGTGGGGTTTTAATAATTGGTTGACCACAGCTCATTACCCCATTAGCATATTAATGCCGCCATGCACATAACAAGAAGACGTATATATATATATATATACACCCAAACAATTTATATAGAATACTTATAATAAGATAGAAAGGGATCGAGAGGTCACTAATCACTGGATTAGTTGTCAAGAGTATAGTTAAAGATTAATTATCTACCATCCTCCTACTGCACCTAGACAATCTTAAAGAGTCTAGATCATATATCCATATGTTTTTTGTTTTCATAAATATCTTTTCATGCACTTTTAATCGTAGCAGGTGGGACAGATTTCATAACTGACTGTACGGTTAGGTGATCTATATTCATAATACATCTTAAAGGGTCAATATTTTCTATATATACATATATACATGTATCTAAGAGGGCATATAACGTATGTACAGAGAGACCACAATGCCAATTAGGAAACATATGCATTGCACGTGGTAGGATATTAGGTACACAAATTTCTTTAATTGGTAATTGGGCTAAGTACATGATCAGTACACATATATACTTAATTAAAACTCCTAAACTCCTACATAGGTTGAAGGAAGACATGTCAACTCATTATGTTAAATTAAAGAGTATTGATTAGACCGTTTCTATCTCTCAATCCAATACAGAAAGTAGAAATTAATTAATTACTCATGCCCAAAAAACAAAGGGTGTATTAATAAATTATTAGAGAGCATTGGGAGGGGGGGGGGGGGTGGCTTTTTGTTTTTAGCTCGTAGAACATAGGAGAAAGAAACAATATCATAATCCATAAGCCTTAGCTAAGATCCCCCAAAAGAAAGAAGGAAAAAAAAATGAAGAGAAAGTCTTCGATAATAATAAGAAACCAATCTTTATTTTGACTCGTCACAGAAGCCCATGGAGTAACGTATACTCACTCGTGATTCATGAGTTCTTTTGCAAGCCACGAATTTTCCGGCCGGAGTCTTCAGCCAAAATGAATAGAAATATCTCCTCCTCCTCCACCACAGCAAAGGCTGATCAAGACTTCCATGAGGTCATCTTTGGATTGAAAATTTTGTTCTCCACATTTCAAATATTAACTTTTTCTATCCATTTATGGAAAAACAAATGGGGAAAGTTTTGCGCTACCCGGGGGAGGGCTTACCCTATTTCTCATACCTATTTTATCGGAGAAGGATTTCCTCACTCACCATGGTTGAAGGGAAACTTGATCCAGAATAAAGTTAAAATATTTTTTAAGGGGAAAGAAATGCTGCATGGTCACCATGTGGTCTAGGCATGAAAATACCCAACGCACGGGATACTTGGGTCTTTCCGTATCTAGCTACCCCCCGGGCAGTTTTTTAAAATAACCTTTGCTCCTCTTGCATAATGCTCCATCTTATACCCCTATTGGTCCCATCATTTTAACTTACCACACATGAACGATGTGCCTATCCGTCTCCTAATTAATTATTCTTCGAAGGGACTTGGGAGAATATGGATTAAGAGGCTGCTTATTGCCTTAGCATGAGACTATATGGCCAAGTCTTGGGATTGAATCCTGTCTTCACTAATCTTGTTGGAATCCTCTAACCATTCATTGAGGGAGTTATTATGAGATTGTGCAGTGGTTGGATTTCTCTTCTTCCATGGATAAGAAAAACTTTCCAAGAAAAAGTGAACTACTTCTGTAAATCAAACCAAGCCATGGATCAACTCATCAGAGACCTGGGTTGTCTTGTATTTTCAATTTTTGGCCGGCCCAGTTCATGTTGACTTGGTGAGCTTTAGAACCACAAGTAAATTAATCAAAGGAAGGTAGACATCAGAGACTTGGGATGTTTTTGTTTCAAGTTAGTGTTAGATTAGGTCCTCTCTTCTTATGCCTTATCAGAGACTTGGGATGTTTTTGTTTCAAGTTAGTGTTAGATTAGATCCTCTCTTCTTATGCCTTAGACCTAGCTAGGTCATGGACCATTTAAGTGCAGTGAACTTGTTTTTCTTTTCTTTCAACAACTTGCATGAGGATGGTTGGGGGTTGATAGATTCCTAATAATTATTGTAGAGGTACCTGCCTATGAACATCTACTTTAGGATTTGATTCTCCCTTACTAATGAAATCAAATGTAATGTTGATGGTCGAGAATTTGAGATAGAGAAACCGTGTACCCCTGATGTCTGATTAGGTCATAAGACCCTACATACCAAATTAAATTTCCGTTTAGCCTTAACCCATTATACGTACTGACCTTACACCCACCCTCTCAAGTCAAAGAGTACCGAACCCAAAACCCAAACCCAAACCCAAACCTAGCATCTAATAGGGACGGTTTGTTTGCTTAACCTATTGGAGAAATTTGCTGCCATGCAAGCTGGTCCACAGTGCTCGTTTGTCCTTTGTTCTCCATTCTCTGAACATGGTCCGATCATCCTAATCAGCTGTTGCTTATTAATCCCTTATGTTTTTATATTCTGTCCTATCCCCATCCCTCTCTCTCTCATCTGATTTATTATGATCTTAATTATATAGATTAAGAGAAAAAGATCTCTGGATTAGCACTGTAAGTTACGTCAGTACTATCCATCTCTCTTATCTCTATTTCCTCTGGACACTCTCTATTGATGAACTGGCTCCCACCCCATCAGCTCAGAGATCACTCCCCAAAAATTAATGTACCTATACCTTTCTTAAATGTCAACAATTATTTTTATGTTTGCATTTAATCTATTCCATTTGAATGCACTTTTATGTATCTATATATCATTGATGCTTACACCTTACCCATATATAATTCCATGCACCATCCATAAACGACTTCCAGTCCTCAAATTGTTCTAACTCGAGCATTTATGAAATCACTTTCATCACAAACATAACAACCTCATACACCATAATATATAAGTTTTATTAGAGGCCAGAAATCACATTATTTGTCAATGGAGTTCAAAACTTGACACATGGCAGTACTGTAGGTGTCAATAAGTAAAGAATCCACATGTTGTCCTCATCAGCTTCTAATCAAGTTTTAAAAACTTTAAGCCCAGATGGAGTTTGCCATGCATTTAAAAAAAGGCTTTGATAAATAGTTGAAATGTCAACCTTTTTATTAAGTATTAAAAAGTTGGACGGCTGATAAAACAAGAGAAAATTCCAAGAAATGGTGGGTTATAAAATTGAGGTAGCTTTAGTGGGTCCCCCCTTATGATCCAACGATCGGATGTCCACAACATCAAAAAGGCCTACGTGAGCAACTTGGTTAATTAGTGACCCAAGTATAGCTAGCTAATCCCTTACGTTGCATGTAGTACTCTGAGATAATATTATATTAAGTAAACCCTTTTAATTTGCTTATTTGGAGACGTCATGATCACCTCATAAATGAGCTCTGGGCAGTGATGGCTGTCATGCAGATATTATTAAGAGAGGTGGATAAATTGTTAGCATCATGGGGCAGGGTAGTATGAGAGAGGGAGAGAGAGAGAGAGAGAGAGAGAGAGAGAGAGAGAGTACCACATGACACCACCCCTTAGCTGAAGCTGAACCAAGACAGGCTTTATATATTTATTTACTGATACAATACTTAAAAAGCATCTTAACAATATGACTTGACAAATCAGATCACCAATCAAATTCTAGATGCAATCCATCTTAGTTAGAGATTAACCAAGAAATTAGATACAATACTGGTCTGAGGTCTCCATCGATTTTGAGTTCGATCCCAATTCGAGTTGACTCGGAATCAGATTCAACCAGACTCAGTCCACTCGCTTAGAACTCAGTAGTTGAGAACAACATTAATTAATTAAGATTGGGGTGGATTGGTTCCAAGATGAATCGCGGGATGCCACTGATTTCTAAGACCTTGATTGACGAGTATGCAATAAAAATTGATGATCCATGGGTTAGATCATCCTAGCTAGTTATCCATTCAAAAATGTCATTCTTTTGTTTGTTAGAATGTTAATTAGGGTTCTGTCGATCCCTAAACTTAACCTATATTTACTCAAACTATTTTCACATCCCATGTGTCATTTTAAAAATTTTTAAAAATTTATTTGAAAGGAGGATTAACAAAGGGTCTCACATTTACCAATGGTCAACTCGTCAATTCATATTCAATAGGCTGAAAAGCACCAAATGTGATAGAAGAGCCTCAAGTAAAAGCTTGATGGAAACGTTTTTTCTTTTTGTAGAGTTCCCATAGAGAGAATCTGAGAGTAAGAAAACACAGAGCTTTCATCTTTTTATTATTCTAAGTTATTATTGAAGATAATGAAATTGAAAATTTTTGTGTCAACTATCAATGCTGGATAATAATCAGATCATAATTGATGATGTGACGACTACTGATTGGTTTATGGTCCTTAATCTCACTCTTAAATCTCAGATTTATTTTAGACTGAGAGATCTAAAATTTGATTATCAAAAGTGGCAATGCCAGTAACACGATTTGATTAATTAACAAATGCTTTTGCAGTATATCTTTCCTCATTATGATTGAGAAAAAAAAAACAAAACAAAACAAAAACAAAAAAAAAAAACAAAAACAAAAAAAAAAAAAACAAAACAAAAGAAAAGAGTAAGAATATAAAAACAAGTATCTTGTATCCTCTGCGTTCTTTTTTCCATGAAAAAAAAAAAAAAAAGAAAGAAAGAAAGGGTTTGTTCAAAATCAATCAGTTTCCTAACCCAACATGACCTGACCCTGTTATGGTTTGTTTTGATAGGTAGATAATAAAAATTAATTGTTGATTAATGATCGAAAGCTGTCTATTCCAAAGATCATATGGATGTGATTGTATTAAGTAATTAAACAATAAATAAATAAGCGATTAGGAACACCGGCCAATGGCAACTTATTGAATGCTGAGATGATTTGACTAGCTTTGCATTTACTGCTAATTAACACTGCTAGAAATTCTTAGAATTTGGATCAAATTGAACTCATTTTGAAACATCAGAATTTCATCCAAATTTTAGGGGAGATCATTGTTTCATTGTTTCATTGTTTCATTGTTTCAAGACCGTGTTTTAATATGCATCTCCATAATAGATTCTGCATCTAAAAAGCATGCATTTTGAAACTAGAAAATAGAGAAGAATTAAATTTTAGAATATGCGTTTAACCCAGAATCTATTATGACTTTCCAAGAATATATATTTCGAAAAACACATATGAAACATATTCTACAATTTTCTCACCCATCATAGCCTCCTCAAATATTAAAGTTTCTTGCAATGAAAAAGATTTTGTAGACTGGCTTGTCTAAAGCAAAAGAGGAATTGCTAGATTGGCACTTCCATCTGGATCGGGCTAAAGGATCTACCAACGAACCGGCCAATGACTCCGATCCACCCACTTTACCCAAAAGTTAGCCGAATGTATTAGTTGGTACTAGAAATGTTAGCAAAAGTGAATGAAAAAGAAGTAATAAGAAGTGAAAAGTATAAGGACACTTACCAATCAGATAGTATCTTTGAAACCCTATTTCGTTCAGAACCTCAGAAGTCAACCCTGATAACGCCTTCTGAAAACTGAGATCTATGAGATATTTTAGAGGCTGAAACCAATTCTTTAAAAAGAAGACTTTGTCCACTCTTTGCCTTTTATTTTAGAAATTTGTGACTTTGTCCCATGAACATGTCCATGAAGAGGAAATACCAGGGGAACACAGCCCTGTAAGCTGATCAATCCAGAATGGTCATTCTACTGGTCGACACACTTCCAAGTTGCACCAAGTTGTAAATATATTTTGGTTCTAAACTATTTAAAACTCTCCATTCTTAATACCCAAAATTCATCAAATGTGCTCTTTTTTAATTAACCAACCTCCCAAGGGGAGGGGGTAGGTGGGGGTGGAGAGAGAGTGAACTCGAGCTTGATTTCATAATTGAGATGACAAGAAAGTGGATGAGCCCCAACAAGTCAAGTCAAAACTCTTATAGAAATCAAAGATGAATCTATGCCAATCAAAGAAAAGGCAGTGTATCCAGCCAATCCTCTAGTTTTTCTTGTTAATTTGTTGCTATATGCACTGTCCAGAACATGAGACTTTGGACCTCTCGTGACTTAATGCATTTTCCCTGATCCAGGAACTATGCAGAAAACGAGAAAGGCAATTATTTCATGAAGGTTAGGTGAGATTGTGAGACTTGAGCGAGAGAGGACTTGTTAATTTGTAAGTCTTAAGATCCCTGATTCTCTCATGATTAGTTGCCTACACATTTGACTTCTTAACAATTTGCTTTAATTCAATACGACCTGTCACTATAAAGTTTCAAGGAGAATTCTGAGAGATTCTTTTTGAGGTTAGACTTATCAGGTAGGAAGCCCTGGGTGAGTCCTTGCATCCACGTAAAGCACTGGGAAGGCCAAGAGAAAAGTTGGGTTGCTAATCAGTGGCATCTGACGAAGAAATATTCCGAATCCATCTGCTCACTTCAATGTTTTAGTCAGTTAAGCCAGTCCAGAAATGGCCTCTTTCATCTAGCTTCAGGGTGATAGTATGCCGAATAGAAAGTGTTTATAACATCTTAGGATCCCTAAGGAAGAAATGATCTATTATAAAGAGTCATCAGATTAAGACAATACCCCAATTGTTAGATTGTTGGGATCAATTCTTGGATTACCATTGCATCCAAGGATTAATAGAGTATGTAATCATTAACAGAACAGTGGGTCGCACAGAATCCACCATTACAGAGTTTCTTGTTAGTTATTTGCTATCACCTCAAAAGCTTCAGAATTGGGTTTTGAACTCTCTCCCTTCTTGGTGGAGCAAGGTTGTAAATGGCATAAAATGTTCCTTGTGGTGGTCTCTTATTATGTAACTAAAGACTGAAGTTAGTGGGGATTACTTTGTTCGAGTGAAGGGAATCTTACCCTTGGTTTGCCAAATTACAGTGGGAGTTATAGCTCTTGTCCAAACACCAGAAATAGTCCACAGAAGAGGAATGCAGAACAGAAAACTTGGACATTTATGGGAGCGATTATCAGTGGCATAATTGACCGCAAATCTGTGAGAATGTCACAATAGAGTCGTAGGACTCTGTCATCTATTTACAAATATGTTTTGCTTCAACCGAAACACAAGAAACATACAGTGGTTCCATCTAAAGAAGGGGTGGTTCTGTATGTTGCTATTTTTCAATTTCTCTCAAAAACAATAAGATCTAAAAGTTAATCCATGGAAAGAAGTCCACAACCACAAGCAGAATCCCAAACTATGTACATATATAGAAGACTATTCTGTAGTGGGCAGTAAGGGGTCGGAAGACTGATAATTCCTTTTGGCTCCTCCGAAAGATGATAGGATCCAATAAGTAATGGCAGCAGAGAAGAAACTAATGAACCAGGCATTGTTGTAAAATACGACAAATTTGTCTGAAATTGAAGTCAAGATTCCAACCTTGTGAAGGAAACCTGGGATGACGAGCAAAATTCCAATAATCAGGGCCGTCATTGCTGCGAGATTGTATCCTCCTGTGTAATAGTAAGACCCAGTAGGCTTGGTCGAGTACAAATCATTGACATTTAAATTTGTGCGTCGCACGAGGTAGTAATCAGCAAGAATTATGCCTCCAATTGGGCCAAGTAGAGCAGAGTAGCTGACAAGCCAAGTATAGACGAAGCTCTCGCTCGATTGGAGGAGCCTCCAAGGCTGACAAACTATCCCCAGCAAAGCAGTGAGAAGAGCTCCTCTTCTGAAGGTGAACTTGGAAGGGCTGAGATTGACAAGGGCATTGGCAGGGGCGACGACATTGGCGGCAATGTTGGTGGTGAGTGTAGCGAGGCTGATACCAATGATGGCGAGAATCACAGTGAAGAACCCTCCAATCTGTCCGAGGAGTTGAATCGGATTCGAAATCACACGGCCAAATACAACTTTGGTGGAGGACGTGACGGCGAGGCCAACGAAAGTGAATGCGCCCATGAAGATGGGAAGCCCTGCTTGGCCAACGATCTGATCAGTCTGGGTCTTGGCATAGCGAGTGAAGTCTGGTATGTTAAGGGCAACAGTGGCCCAGAAACTGATATTAGCGGTGAGAGAAGGGAAGAAGAGGGACCAGAACTCGGAGGAGGAGAGACGGGAAGACAAGGAGAGCATGTGTCCCAACCCGCCAGCTTTGACGTAAGCCCAACAGAGGAGGGAAGAAGTAAGCAGCATCAGAACCGGCGCAGAGTACTTCTCCAGGTCCCGAATTCCATCAATACCCTTCCATATGATGGCCATCTGGGCCATCCAGAAGACAAGGAAACAGGCGAACTCAAGAGGGGAGGTGCCCAGCCATGGGAGAGAACGGGCAAAGGAAGCGTGCTTAAGGAAGGAGGGTAGGAGGAGGAAGATGGCATCGCCGCCAATCCAGGTTTCGATGCCGAACCAACCACAGCCAACCAAAGCGCGCAGGAGGGTGGGGACATGGGCACCTCTAATCCCAAAAGCGGACCGGGCGAGCACTGGAAAAGAGATGCCATAGTGAGTCCCGGGGTGCCCAGTGAGGATCAGCGGGACTAATAAGATAACGTTGGCAGCGACAACAGTGGCGATGCCCTGCCACCAGGCCATGCCGAGGTCCACAAGGCTGCCAGCTAGGTAGTAGGTTGGCACCCCCACCACTAGCCCCACCCAGAGGCTGGCCATCTCCAAACCGGTGAAGGTCCTCTGCTCCGGCGTCGTCGGCCTGAGATCATCATTGGTAAGGCCTGCTGTGTCCTTGTCATAGTAAGCCGAGTCTTGGCTTGCGGCCATCACCGGAGGAGGAGAGCATAGTCTTCTTCCTCTACTTCTATGGAGCAATTGAAAATGGTGGTGTTGATGATGGGTGGCACTGACTGCTAGATTGGTAGTTAAGATATGACTGGTGGGAAGAGAAAAATTCCCTGGCTGTGCTTTGTCTGCAGAGACGGGGGAGAGGTGGGGATGCAGATGGAGACGGAAACGAAGGCAATTCGAGACCATGATTGATGATTTCCAAATTTCAACAACAGAGAGATTCTCAGATGCTTAAAGCGGGTAGTGGAATTGAAAAATTGAAGCCCTTGCTTTGTGCGCGAGAAATGGACACATCGACGATCGTCCGCCCCAGAGGAGTAGGCCAGGATGAGGGAAGTGAAAGGACTAGTGGGATTGCGACTTTGGGTCTTCCGTCCGCCATAAGATAGAGAGGATAGAGACTAGAGAGAGCATGAAACTTTCTTCCAAGCCACGACGTTTATAAGATATTCGATTAAATAGCAATTGTAACTGACATTTGGGGTACCACTACCACAGGATTGGTGATCCAACGTAGGGGCGTCAATCCATCGGGTTGGGCCGGGCCGGTCTTGGTCAGGCCTAATCGGGCTCGGCCAATTTTTAAGGCTGCACTGTGAACGCCTATTTAGCTAAATGGGCTTAGCTAGCGCCAGCATGATACAGTTAATAATAAGGCCGATCGGTCTCAGGCTTTAATCGGGCTATCATAAATGGACCTTAATCGGGTTATAGACATATTTACTATGAACCGGTTTTAAACGATCCTCTTTAAAATTGGTCTCTTAAATGTGCTTGAAAAAGAATACTAATAAATGAGGCAAAGATTGGCATAACAAAGAAAAATATTCCATAGTTAATATGGATTAAGCCAAGATGGGCAAAGTAAATAATTACTTAGGTACTCAATCTTTAACCCACAAAACCCAAATCAATTAAACCATCTACATAACCCAAGTTTGTAAGTTCAAATCGATTTAATTATGCACAAAAAATATGAATGTTCATACAACAATTACCACCCATCTCAATTGTATATATCATATATCCTTAGAACTAAAAACAAATAGTATTAAAAAAAAAAATATATACAAGTAGTATTAAAGGGGTCGGGCTAGGTCGGCCTTAAAGGAGTCGGTTCAAATCGGGCTTGTAAGTGTGTTGGGCCTATCGGGCACCCGTTGGGTTAGGTGGCTGCACGTTCAAGCCCAACATGTTTATTAATCGGGCCAGTCTGGGTCGGACCATAAACGTGTCGAACTCAATCACGTCTACCAATGCAGGCTTGACACCCCTAATCCAACGTAAGTTGATGGGTTGACTTCCATAGCTTTTGGGAAGGGATCTCCAGACATTCTCGATCATCACGATCCGTGTACATTGCCTTTGGCCATTGTTTACCTTTCTACATAAGAGGGGAAAGAAGAAGAGGAATTTTATCACAAAAAATAAATAAAAATAAACATAAAAAGGAAGAAAAAAATCTCCAAAACACCAAAGTTGAATACTTACCAATTTTCATATGTCAATCTGCGAGAAGTGTAATGGGCTGAAAGCTTCCAAAACCGATAAATAATGATATTTTGTTTGTGAATAGAGCTACCAAGTGGCAGATTTTTGGGTCTCCCAATATCAGGACGTGTAAACGGTTGATTTTTTTTCTTTTTTAAATTTATTTGATGGATTATTAGTGGATTTGAATAGGTTTAGAGAGAAGCAAACCAGACACAAAACTTAGGGAGGCAGGGGGTCAGCCAATTAGACCAAAAGGAGCAGGATTGCTCCATATATCGGTAAAAATGGGCTAGTATGCCAAATCTGATATTAGCCAATTAGCCCATGTATCAATTGGGCTATGTTCAATAAAAAAAGGGCCAGTGGGCCAAATCTGATAATAGCCCATGTATTAATCGGGCAATGTTCGCAATTGGGCCATGAGAAATGAGAAAACATATTTGATAATGAAGCAATGGAGTGGAAATTTGATATCTTTGATTTCAGACAAGTCTTTGGTAGGTTCTGTTCAGACTTGAAAAAAAGAGTTGGTGATGGGCCATTTACAACTAACTATCGTCCAGCAAAAAAAGAACATGGGCTTTATAAAGGTAAAAGGACGTTATCAGTTAACCGTCTAAGAGAAAAAAGCCACACATGTCCAAACACTATTAACAGAATTTCTAAAAAAATAAAAATAAAAAACACTGTTAACAGAATTTCTAAAAACACTAACATAGACTACTAGTGGGGTCTTTACTCTTTCGGTGTGGTTGATTTTTGATAGGGAGAGTGGGCCAGTTCCCCCTTTCACGTCCTCCATTAAATCTTTTGAAACAATGGGATGAATTAAGAAAGTGAAATTGAAATTGAAATTGAAATTGAAATCGAATCGAATCGTTTACATCAAAATCGTAAAACCATTTAGTAAATGGTTCGATTTTGGTTTCAAATTTCAGGTTGATTAGCTAAACTAGTTGAAACCAAACTGAGCCGTTTAACCCGTTGGTTTCAATCGAATTGAAACCATGAAAACCAAACCGTTTAAACCGATCCGATTAACCCATTTAAAGATTAAATAAAGTGGTTGATATCATTAGTATCTCATTTGATTCAAAGATTGAGTGCTGCAAGCCTACAAATAATTCTAGAGGTAACTTGCTTATTGTTTGGAATGCCGATTAAATTAATCCAATGTTCTAAGTATAATATGATACAAATGCAATTTTTGCTTGTACCATGGCATATTAAATATATATTTTACAATTTGGAGGGGGGGGGGAGAAGAAGAAAATCTCTGTTGTAAGCATTATTTATTGACTTGTTAGATGCGCTTGAGACTATTTTCTATCAAAATATTTTCTTTTGCTTAGTTGTTCGGTTGTTTTAACAAAACATAATGGTTTGTATTTCACATTTTAAAGATTGAATCGTTTATCACCAAAAGTAAATTTTAGTAAACATGGGAATAAACTAGCAAACCGATTGCTAACCATTTAGAAACAGTATGGAATAAACCATAACAGAAACCATTTAAAATCGTAAAATCGAAACCGTTTAAAAGCCATGAAAACAGAAATTGTTTACTAAATGGTTGCGGTTTCAGAAAGTGCAACCGTTTAGTAAATGATGCGATTTTAATTTTAGTCAAAATATATATGAATCGAACCGAACCGAACCATTTCAACTGAAACTGAACCAATTAACACCCTTATGATGAATATTATTTGTCATATGTGATGGAAAAAACATCTATCTTATCTTTTCTTCTTCTTCTTCTTTTTTTTGGCATACGGGAGGTTGGTGTGGTATTTTTGTGTCAATCACAGAGTCTAGCTCAGACATATGTAAATAGATAGGATTCTTTTATTTTATACTTTCCTACACCCAAGTCGTACTCAGCCGTGTTGCCGTAGATAGGTGTTTGAAGGCAAAAAGGTATTTGACAGTAGGATATATTGACCAGAGACCCTTATTGACTCAAACCTTTATAGCATGGTTTCATACTTTCACTCCAGATCTTCATCTTCTGAGGTTAGCACATCTAGAAGGACTCAAGACTCAGTCCACAATTCTGAAGAAGTGGTTTTTATAATCTTGTAGTTGCCTGGACGATGTTGAGGCAATATCTTTATTGGGAGTGCCGGAGTGACAGGGATTACAACCTTCTATTTTAGAGATATCAATCTGATGCTTCCATTGTTGTCTTGATCTTCAATTTCAACTTAGTTTGGTGTTATTCTTCATTTTTGAATTCTCTCGACTTTAAAAGTGAATAGTGTTAGAGAAAATGTGAAACTCCTCCTCCTTTTTTCTTCTGATGAATTTATTTTATTCTCATTGAACTCCACTAGTCAATTGAACGAAAGAAGAAACCTCGATCTTAACTCTTGAGAAGTTCTCGAGGTCGCCTATGTGTGCCTAGCTACAGCTCCAAGTGCATCGATTATGGTAGATATCTCTCCCAGATGATAATTTCTAGCTCTATTCTACACATTATGAAACTCCACACACATTTACCAAAAAGGAAGTCCCACACATCAACAAAGAATAAAAAAATTAAAAATAAATTGTGTCTACTGACAAAAATACAGGTCTTAGATATAAATACTGTGTAAAAGAGAGAGAGAGAGTTGTGCTATAGAGCATAGATTGAAAGGTTGAAATGTAATGATAGGGATCAAACGACAAAAATGTGGGGACATAGAGTGCCGTGGAAAATTCCATCCTCCCTGCTTCTTTAGAGTACCTTTTCCCATATTATAGAAATGATTTCATCTAATCTGATTAGAGGGTTCCAACTGGATCCAATCGATGGCAAGTGCTGAGTAACTGTGAATCGAGCAAGGCCATACACGTAACGACGAAAGTAAGTATTGATTCGATCCAGTCGCTGCCAAGTGTTGAGCAGCTGTTAATCCAACAAAGCCATACACGTATTAACGAAACCTTGATAACTCCAAAAACCCAAATCCAAAATGCATTAATAGAAAGAAAAAAAAAAAAAAAAATAAAATAAAATAGGTTTTTTTTTTTTCAGATATATTGGACTGCATGTGTCCATATGCTCCTTTAGATCTTGATCAAACCAAATCTGCGTGCGTCATGTAATCACCCACCTTTATGTCATACCTAAGTCTCCTTTTAAAATCCACAACGTGTCTGGGACCTGGGTTGGGTTAGGTTAGCGGTGGGCGTCGCATACAATTTCAAATTATGGTCGTCTTGACTTTTCCTTTTTTTGGGGGAATTTCAAATCAAGTTTTCACTATAAACGAAGACTCAATGAAGCAGAGGAGAGAGTAGGCATCTCTACAGTGATCAACATAACATGGATTCAGCAACAAAGCAGCAGGGAGGAAGACAGTCGCAGCTTCTCTTCACCCCGTTAATGATCTCCGTGGTTGGAGTCATTGCTACAGCCTTGGCCCTCTTGCTCTACCATTTTATAGTCACCAGATTCTGTCTGCGATACAGGCGTGGGGCGATCTCGCAGTCACAGCAGCAAGGGTCCCAAGAAGCAGCGATGGGTGGGGTGGACGACAAGGTCCTGCAGTCCATCCCTGTTTTGGCTTACCGTAACGTCGTAACCAACAACAAGCAGCAAGGTGGGTTGTTTCGTAGGGATCAGAACGAATGCGCGGTGTGCTTGGGGGAATTGCAGGAAGGAGACATGGTTCGCTTGCTACCCACTTGTCGACATGGTTTCCACCTTCTTTGTATTGATAATTGGTTCCTCGCTCACTCCACTTGCCCTCTTTGCCGCTCTCCGGTGGTCTCTGTTGGGGGAGATCACGTCCTTAATTTTGCAAATGCCACCTCCACCTCCTCCGCCTCTCCTCCAATTGCCGGGATCGAAGAAGACCATGGGATCTTCCACCACGATAGCGATGCTAATAATAATTCGGTTGTGCCAGCAGCAGCAGCAGCAGCAGCAGCAGAGACAACCAGGCCAAAATCGAATGGATTGCTCCAACACTGTATGTCTCTCGTATTGCTTGCGGAGAGATCAAAACCACCACTGTTGCCTGTACAATTAAAGCGATCATTGTCAACGAATACTTGAGTAAGAGTTACGACTTACAAGTTGTTTGCGGACCATCCATGACAAAGTAGAAGGCTCTTCAAATTTATTAAACAATGCAACCGCCGAACGTTTGTACCTAATTACCTATACATGGAACAGGATATTATCCAAATTCCATTTTCCATGCCGGTTCACATTCACGGGGTATTTGGAGTAGGGATATATTTGGATGGAAAATTCGTATTCTATTAATGTTCATATCTGTTTAGAGGAATCAGTTCATATCCGATTCGTTTAGGTATGGGTTTAAAAATATAATTAAATAATATTTTATTTGGAAAAAAGGTTGCGGATGCCGCCCCCTTCCCCTGCACTGGATGGGTGTTTTGTGCCTATTTCTCACTTTTTCTCTTGAAATGAGTTTGATTGGATCCTCGTTTCATTTGGATATGAATATAAACATTATCTTGGATATACATGTGAGGATTTAATCTCATACTTTTCCCATTTGCAATAATTACAATGATGAAGAGGGATATATATGGAAGCAACTGTAAAAGGGGCAGGTGTTGGATCCTTACACCTACATCCATGTGAACGAATGTGCAGTAGATCCAAATTCCTTTTAAATGACCTCCTAGGCCCTACCCTTATCCCTCTCCCTATAAGTAATTAAACAAGAAATTAAATAATAAAAAAAGATTTATAAGAACATTTATATAATCCCTTTCAAATGTGGCATTTTTGCCATCAACTCTAATAGAGTAGTGGATTCAGCCCTTCGCCTTATTGTCTTCTTCAATTCTCTGTCACTCAATGCAATCAACGGAATCACAACAAAAAATCCATTTGAGGGAATCTCTATACAAAAAATCGATTTGTGAAAACTATTTTAATCTATTACAAAAGATTCCCAAATTAGTTTGAAAAACTAATCCCATGTGGATATGGAACATTATTATATTTGATTTGTTTTACATCCCTAATTTGGAGGAATCATAATGGACTAGTCTTTTAGAATGGTGATTAGCTCTCTTCTTTAATAATTAGGGCTAACCATTAAGTAATCGTTTCATCCCACACAGCTTGCTAGCCTCTCTCTTTTCCATGGGTGGAGGAAAATTTAATCCTTAAATGTAACAATAAAACTAGATTCATTTTGTGTGATATGCGAGGGCATTTAATGTTAGTTTAAAAACAAAAAAAGTTTTACCAAAGGGGGAAAAATGTCATCAAGGGTAAATATTTATTTCTCCCTAAGAACAATATCAATATATGCTTATAAAGTTACTCCATACAACCTAATGATCGTGGGATTAATTGCAGAATAACATCTCTGCAAAGTAGGGGCCATGTATATTATAATGAATGACAATAGTACCCCTCTAGTGCATGCCATCGCATAATGCCTCAGACTGGGCTGATCTTGGCCGGGCCAGGTCGGGAGATTGCCTCGTGTCCAGAGTCCAGTAGCAAATCGTTCAACCACTGCCAACGGAAATTCGAAAAGTTAGCCCCGCCTTCCGCTCCTTCTCACACACAAACCCACACCCTCATTTTTACCCCAAAAAGACCCATAACCTCTGATTATGAGACTGAAATTAGAGAAATTTGACTATATCGAAAGAGGGAAAGGGACCCAAACCCATGTAACAATAGAACAACGACCAACACCTAATGACTTCTCTCTCTATCTCTCTCACAATGTCGTCGACTTCAACGGCAATGGCATCCCGGCGTATCCGGCAGCTGCAATCCCTGCCGGAAAACGGGACATGCGTTGATTGCTCGCAGAAGAACCCACAGTGGGCGTCGGTGTCCTATGGAATCTTTATGTGCCTGGACTGTTCTGGTAAGCACCGGGGCCTGGGCGTTCACCTGAGCTTTGTCCGTTCCGTGACTATGGACTCGTGGTCCGAGCTCCAGCTGAAGAAGATGGAATCGAACCCAGGTGGCAACCAAGCCCTCAACGCCTTCCTCAGTGCCCGTGGCATCCTCAAGGAGACCGACATTCCCTTGAAATACGGCTCCAATGCCGCCGCTCTCTTCCGCGACAGGATCCAAACCCTCGCCAACGATCGCCCATGGCAGGAGCCCCCTGTCGTCCCAGAACCCATCGACTCCCCCGCAACCTCCTCCAAGCCAACCAAGCATCTTAATGATTCCGTCTCCGACTGGCATTGGTCTGGGTGGGACGACTGTGGCAGCCGCGCTAACGATAATACTAATAATCTTCAGAATAGTATGCGGAGGAATCAATCCGTTGGGAATTTCAATTCCAGGACGAACACGAATGTAGGTACTGGAGGAGGGGAGAACGGTCCGAGCCGGTCCTGGTCTATGGAGAATATCAATGGGAAAGTGCAGGCTTCGGCGGCGAACAAAGAGAGCTTTTTCGCTAGGAAGATTGCGGAGAATGAGGGGAGACCAGTGGGCATTCCGCCTTCTCAAGGAGGAAAATACGTTGGGTTTGGATCAACTGGGACTGGGACACGACCAATCTCAAGGACCAGTTCCCATGGGGATACGTTTGCGGATACTGTTTCAGCGGTTTCGCAGGTAACCTTCTGATCTCCGTATTGTTCTACCCAAACAGGGGAAATTTTGAGTGTTAATGTTTGAGCCTTACAATTACACCGAATATTAGTTGTTTTAGACAAAATATGCTGCAGCTTCTGAATACTTTTCTTTTAGTTACCTCATTGTGGTAGGACTGCTTCGGTTCTTCTGTTGGATAACTTCAAATTTGAATTCTGGCTCAACGTTTAGATTTTGTCTGTAGAGACGCACTTCCATTCAAATTGCAAGGAGCCACAATCTCTCTTTAACTAATTGCTATAGTATATATTCAACGATCATTTATTCTATAGATAATGGTGCTCCTAGGTACTTGCCTTTTGAATTTTCTTGTCCGCAGCAATCTCAATATGATTACATTCGTTTCAAATTGTAGATCATATAACTTCATTTCTTGGTTAGAATTCCAAGATGGTGCTAATTTAATTCCATTACAAATGCGATAAAAAATAAGTCTGATATGTATTCCATCTTTTGTTTGTTATGAGAAATTAGCAATCTGATTATTATAAATTAATGGCTGAACCTTTGCATGCATGTCACATGGATTTTATTAATGTATCAACACTTTTAGTAGAATCTGCATCTGAGGCACTAGAATTTTTGTGATATTTTCAGCATCTAATTCTCCCTTCATGAGTGAGGCTAGGAAGGAGATGGTGGAATTCAGGTTTGAAGATGTGCTTCTGGACTGCCCTAGAATTAAATGAAGAACAGTGTAGCGACAAGCTTCGGAAACAGAATCAACAAAATAAAGATACTGAACCGGAGAGGCTTCAAGAAAAGGATCTTTAGGGGCTAAAAGGAGGTTAAATGCAATGGTTTTGAAGGGAAAGAAATTAATTGGAGGCAGAAATCCATGCACTGTGGCTATAGTCAGGTGCAGAGGCTACTCTTAAACCTATGCCAAAATAGGAATCAGAATCAACTACATAAGTAGAATATAAGATGACGTCTTTTGTGGAGGAGAGAAATAAGGTTGGCAATTGAGATCTAGAATGAAGAAGTATACAGATAGAGTGGCCTCTTATGGTTATCACTAGGTGGCTTGAATTGGAAATTCTTATGAGGAAGAGGAGCAATTGGGCAAAACTTTCATAAAAGAGATCATGGACAAGGTTGTAACTTCTAACTGCAAACCAAGGGGCTGTTGTCAACGTTTACTGTTGTTAAAGATAGCAATATCACAAGAAAGTAAAAGGTGCAGAGGAGTCCCTTATTCATGAAGGGCAAGAGCATCTGCCAGCAAAGTTGAAAACCCTTCTTTTAGATTAATCCATTGTTTAGATTAATCCTGTGATAAAACCCATGCAAGTTGCATTCCCACAAATTCTCTTTTCTTGACTCAAGCTTTCTTGAGGAAAGCTCTTGGAAAACACACTAATTCTATTAGTGGTTATTCCTCCGGTTTTTAGAAGATTGGAGTTTGTTGTTTGTTGTAAATGAAGTTAAATCCATGATTAAAAGAATCCTTCATCTTCAAATTCTCTTATCTTGGGGATTTTCAGCTCAAAGTAACTAGGGATTCGGAATGTTTTTCTTTAAGGCATAGGTGAATTTATACCGGGTCTTTTTTCTTGAACTCCCTTCTAGAACTAGAAGATTCCACATGGTGATAAAATAACTGAGAAGAAGCCTGTTATCTTTTCTGATCTTGTAATGCTGTCCTTTTGCAATTCTTCATCGAAGTTATTGTATTTTAGGAATCTTGAAAAGTGGATTCTCTATAAGAACTTCAGAGAGGATCCTCATACTACTTGAGTCTGATTCTAAGAATCTATGTTGCAATACATGGATACAAGTGTTAGAATCTGATTAGCCGTAGTTGATATTTTCTTTATTCTTCACCTTACATCTCATGGAGATCAAATTTGGATTTGCAACTCTGCTGATTGTCTGGTTAACTACTAGAGGTTAGGCTGTAGCTCTTCTTTGTGAAAAACAGCAGTGCTCCTTCGGAAAAATGAGAGTGTTACGCAAACATATTAAGGACATGGAACTTGTACATACCTTTCTTTTTTGGGAAAATTTCAATGGTTCCATTAAAGTCTAGTTATATTTACTGATAATCTCTTGTGAAATACTTTTGCACAACTATACCCAAATTCATAAACTCACACAACACTTCTTCCCCTGCCTTATTTTGAAATATTGCCCTCCCTGGTATGCTAGCGAATGATTCTCGGAAGAGAAATTTTCACAAACCAAAATTAGGGGGAAAAAAGCCCCCCTTTCTCTCTCTACAAAATGAGTCCATTCTGATTTAAAAAGTAGAACAATAATAAAGTTGTGTAAATGAATGCCAATCACATTCTACTGTAAGGAAATAACAAGCCTAACTAACACCTAATAAACCATGGGTTGCTACCATTTTAGACTGCTTTTGATGGCAAGTTAGTTGTCTTCTGCAGGGTGCTCATTCCTGATAAAAAAAAACTTTTATCATTTTCGGTTAGGAGCTACAGGTGAAACTAATGGTATTTTTTTCTGTTGCACTGTGCTTACTAAACTAATCCAATAAAGAAATGATCTTCTCTTCTTCTCTCTCTCTCTCTCTCTCTCTCTCACAACTTGGGGGTTGGGAGGAAAGTAGTTTCCTATTTTCAGTTTCTTTTTTGACGTGTTTGAACATCTATAGAACATTTACATTTCATATCTAGGTGTGTGCTATACACAACAACCATATTCTACACAAGAAATCTCTCGTTTTCTCTGAACTCATTTATTGCATTTTTTTTTGCTATTATTTTTTTCAGGGCTTTGGTCAATTGTCTTTGGTTGCATCGTGTGCTGTACAGTCTGCAGCCAGTGCAGTCCAAGCAAGCACCAAGGAGCTTACTTCAAAGGTAATTTCTAATATAGATCTTTCCCTTGTGTTTGATCATTGTTGTCAAATTTGAACACAGTAGAGTTGACTGCGTATAAACAAGTTGTTGACTAGTTTTTTTTTTTTCATTCTGCCTTTAATTTTATGAAAGTCAAAAGATTATGACAATAAAATCTCATTATAATATTTTGGTTTAGGAAGAATACCTTTTCCACTACACCTATTTTTGCTACATGGAAGGTAATGTGGTCATTCCAACCGTGGGATAGAGAGGACATGATCTGGATAATCCAAAATTGTCAAATTTCAGAGCCTAATTCAATTAAATATGCACCTCTTTATTGGCATGCATCCCATGTACGCCCATGGACACTTATTCATACTCCGGCTCTACTGTCATTTCTTTGGTCTCCCACAGTAGTAATTTTCAAAGCTCTATTTTGCGACTTGAAAAAATCTGTTTTCGCTGAAATGTGAACGTGTAAGAAGGGGACCTAGGTGCTAGGGGTCTATCTGTACCCAAAATTTGGCCCCCCTTGGAGATGCCATGAGTCAGAACTACTTGCCAGTCTACATATTTTTTCTAGACCCACCAGAGCAGGAATCCCATGCTTTACTATTATACACTGTTGTTTACTGAAGAAATTAAAAACTCAACAGGTGAGAGAAAGTGGGTATGGATATGATGACACTGTGAATGTGGTGGCTCTAAGGACCACAGAATTTGGACAGAAGACTTGGGGAATTATGAAAGATGTAATGACCATGGCATCTCAAAAGATGGAGGAATATGCGGGAGATGAAATCCAGAGAAAAGCAGAACAGTATGACCCCTTAGAAGTGAATTGGACCACCAATGGTAATGCCAAACATGATCATGGTGACACTAAAGGTGCTGAGGGATCTTTTAAAGGATGGGATGACTGGGGATCGGACAGTCCAGTATCAACTGTTGGCAAAAGAGATGCTGAAGATTTGTCCAAGAAAGGCCAGAGTGATGAAGTTTGGGTTGGATGGGACTGAGGGAGGAACGATCCATGTTTTTAGGGATTGTTTTGGGACAGAAGGGGATTGGGGAGGAGTCTTTCTTGAAGAGGAACCAAGAACATTTTTAGTCATTGCCTACCTTTCTTGTTGCTGATGCTGCTCCATTTAGAAAGGTAGGATTACTGATACTTGAAGAAACTCAGAACTCTGTCCCTTAGAATAAGATGGTTTCAGAAGTGGAAGCACCCCATTGTTACTTACACATCTTGTAAATTGAACAAGTTGCATAGTTCTACCCACTCTTTCATTTCTTTCTCAATTTTGTATATTTTTTCATTCATTTTTAATGCGGTGTAAATATTCATATCATACTTTTTATATTGTCCTCTAATATAAGTCATTTTCTCTGAGGTGTGGAAGAACTCAGGCCAAAACTGATATCATCTTGATCCAGGTAAAGTGTGCAATAGGTTCTGTTGATTGAGATAGAAATACATGTTTGTGTTGTATATCATATTTTTTATGTATGACCTTAATGTAACAGAGAAATAATGAAATTTAAGTATAATGGCAGAAATAGAGTTTTTGCAGCTTAGACTATGCGGGTTTATAGTTTCAATAGTTTTTCGTCTGTGGTTTGTATCTTTTCACCATGCAGTAGTGTGGTATGAGAAAGAAAATCACTTATGTCTTTCACCAAACCATTTGCAAGAACTGCGAAACTGCAACTGTGAAGAATAGGTGAGGAGACTCATTTGGAAGGCTAAAAGAATTGTCCATATTTGACTGGGAGAAGGGACACCGGATTTTAAAGTCTTGCAGTCTTACTGGTTTAATAAAATTGGGAAGGACACTGCCGGAAAAAAAGAACAAAAGATTCCCACACCGCCAGCTTTCGTTTGATCCACGGGAAAGCCTTCAGTCAATTCCCCCGATGAGATCGTTGTCAAAGTGGGTACTCCCAAAACATGGGCTGCATGCATAGTATGACACTCCTTGTCTTCCTACAATTAGGTTAGATGTTTGTCTGGAATGACAGTGGATTACCAAAGAAGATTGTCTAGCATGCGGCATAAAGATCGGAATTTATTATTTATCTGTAGCTGATGTGCTACCACACTTCATCAACCTCGTCACTCTATCTCATGTGAAGGAAAAGCTCTTTGTATCGTTGTCTTATGTTTACTGGGTTTTCGGCTTTTTTACTAGGGTTATTAATTTTTTCTCCATTCCTTATCCCTGCTGGTCTCATCAATGACATATATAACAAGACCTTATATCATTCCTTGATTTCTGAACCCTATTGTGTTTGAAACATCGTGCTTCACATATCTTTTTCATGGGTATTGTGTTTGAAACATCGTGCTTCACATATCTTTTTCATGGGTTTTGACTAGTTTGTATTCAAACCGTTTCCATTTTATTTTAGTTGAATGAAATTCTATTTACCCAAAAAATAAAAAAATAAAAAATATCCCTAGACTCCCTACTCAATGTTTCTCCATAATAACCCTTCCAAAACCTGCGCATGGATGGACGGAGGGAACCCTCCCCTTAAAAACATGAGAATTATCTGTACCAGTTATATTAAAACCCTAAATGACCTCATTATCCTTCCATAAATGAAATCTATCAGTACTTGTTTCATAAGACAAAATTCATGATTACAGATTTTTTTACCACTCTTCAAGCTCAATTGATATTTTTTGATGATCATGGTTTGATGCTTTAAAATCAGTTACTCAAACCCTCTACCATTTTCAACACCGAGAAAAACCCTCCCATTTAGTAATTACGTTTTGGGATAAACAACGGTACCCTTATGTTTTTCATAAAATTTTATTTTTTATTTTTACATGAATTTGGTTCGGTAGTGGTTTTAAAGTTGTTTAGTCGTAAATTTAATTTTAAGTTTCTTTATTTGTCTTGTAAAGTCGTAAGCAGATGGAACCTTCCTGATTTCGTGACATATTAGTGAAATGAAAGGTGTGAAAAATCGTCAACCAAATTTGGCTTCCACCAGTCGAAACTCTTTTTTTTTTTTTTTCTGAACCCATTTAAGATCCGTTTGGCAGTCAAATAGTCCAATTAATTCTCAATTGTAACCCTTGGGCCCGATTAGTACCTTAAATTAATAGGAACTGGTAAACCTGACCGAAACAGACTAGGCCGGATCAGTTGACACCCCTGAAAAGAACCAAGAAAGAACCCATCATCCACTGTTCATCATCTCTACACTTCCCGAGTCCATTATTCCAACATCCAATAAAGAACCCAACTCAATTGAAAAAAAAAAAAAAAAAAAAAACAGAAAGTAGTGTTCTCCCGGCTCGAGCAGAGTCGGATCACATTCTTTATCTTGATTCTTGCATGCATATGTAGTATGTACAAAGTATGAGAGAGAAACCTCTCCAAATTACAAGCTTAAAATCTCTAGTCTATACTTCTCAAAAAGAGTATCCGCCTGGTCTTATGTAGTACACAAAGTCAAAGGCCATGAAAGGGCAAAAAACAGAATGAAAAGGGTGGCTAGTGGAGCTTGCAGGTCAGTAGTAAGTGGTAATTAAGTGGGTATGTGGCCTCCTGCTACTAGGCTAAGCTAGGACCTGCCGGATGGTCGTTTGGAGAGGTAGGCGGTGACAGCTTTGGTTCCCTCGGAGATGGCGTGCTTGGCGAGCTCCCCAGGCAAGATCAACCGGACGGCGGCTTGAATCTCTTTGGAAGTCAGCGTCTTCTTGCCAATGTACTTGCACAACCGGGAGGCCTCGTTGGCCAGCCTTTCTAGCATGTCGTTCATGAAGCCGTTCAACACTGTCATGGACTTGGACGATATGCCCAGATCTGGGTGCACCTGCTTTAACACCCTGTACAGATACCTCCTGAATTCTACCCCAACAACACTCACCCCACTTCTCCTCTTCCTCCTCCACTTTTTTGTTCCATCACCCTCACCCTCGCCCTTTGGTGGCCTTCCTTTCTTTTTTGTTCCCTTCCCTTCATTCCCAGGTCCAGCTTCAGGGTGCGACGCCTGCTTATTTTCCTTTCTTGAAGGAGAATGAGGAGGAAGCCCACCTAATTGTCCTTTAGGACTATACTTAGGCTGGTTCGTCTCTTCTTCAATGTTCTGGTGCATTGCTTTGGTGAAGACATGTAGTTCTGTGGGGGTTTTGATGCCAGTTGTTACCACAGCGACTTCCAAACTTTCTTCCACCACTTTCGTTGTCTTCACGGTATCCTTCTTCGTACGCCTTGGAGCCATTATTTCTCTTCCGAATCAGACACAAAGGAGAGAAGTTTCTAACTTTCTTTTTGGAAAACTTAATGGAGGTTTGGGGGGCCTCCTGATTGTGTCGACACAGAGACAAGAACGTGTAGCCGTTGTTTGCCACATGGTAGGAAATGTGTCAACATGACTTTGAACGTAACGGCTACGTGGGTATATATTGTCAGAGTAACACTGCCAAGTGGTTCCAGTATTCCAAAGCCAGCACTCGCTTCAGTTATTCAAACTGATCTATATTTTGTTGAGTTTTGGTCCGTTGATTTGATATTTGGGCGTTCTTGACTCTTCTTGAACTTGATTGAAGTGTTGCTGGACAAAATATCTCTAATTATAAGGTTGTTTAGGGGAATTTACGATCACTCTCCTTACACTTGGTTAAAACTCTTATTTTTTGCTTTCTTTCTGATATTTCCTTGCTTTTGAAATTTTACTCTTTTTTACCTTCCCCTTTTTAAATACCCAAATTACCCCTCTTTCTTACTTATAACCTATTAAACATTTTTCAAATTTTTTTGTTCAAAATATGCTTTCATTAATAGAAAACAATCAAACTAATTTGTCCTTCTATTATTACTTGATTTAAATATTGCTCTTTTGGCTGAAACTCAAACTCCTCCTTGACTCCCATATCATTATTTTTATTTTTTATTTTAAATGCATTAGTATTGAGTCACTTAAAGATATTATTTATTTATTATTATTATTTTTTTTTTTGGTCTTATCCATCATCAAGGTCATTGTTCATTTATTTATTTTTTTCTTTCGTCTCATCCATCATCATGAGTTTACTAATCTATTTTTTTTTTTATTGGTATTGGCAACTCATACCAATTTGGATCGATATCGAATTTAATGTTACATTCTCCGTATACATTGCAACACATGGTCTTAGGTATTAAAAAAATTATAAAAAATTTGATAAAAATATTGGGTTTGTTTTGTTCTCAACCAATACTGAAATGGATCACTTAATCCTTCCACAGTGAAAAGAGATTTAAATTTAGAGAAACTCGCCACACTCTAATAGAGGAATGGGACCTGATGCGGAAAAATTTGACCGGACTATCTCTCCTGCAATTCCTTGTGCTTTGGCCGACCTGCACAGAAGAGATGACAAGGAGAGCCGGGCTGACCCGACAGGGGACTCTCCGATGCCTAAGTTAGACCTTTCCACAATAGATGCTCAAGAGAGCTTTTACAGTATGGGAAGTGAGTAATCCATCCTTTGTGATGGAGGCTTACCTTGGTATTTATAGGCTGCTCATGGAGGGCAAGTGGGAGACGATTGTGAAGAGTCCTGCTTAGGCGTGGAGTCCTCAAGGAGAGTGGCTCTGTGATTCTGGGAATATTCCTGGAATATTCCCCTCTTAACTAGGAAAGATCAACCGTGTGACGTAATGATGACGTGTAGTGGATAGAGTCCTAACCTCCGGAATAGACTACATTCCTTGAATGTAGGGGTGGACGAAAACACGTTTCTGGAATCCTTGTTGTTGATGTCGGGCCGAGGTGGCAGCTCGACCAGATAGAGGCCGAGGTAACAGCACGGCCTGATGGAGGCCGAGGTGACAACACGGCCTGATGGAGGCCGAGGTGATAGCGGCCTGATTGAAGCCGAGGTGGAGCACGGCCTGACAGAGGCCGAGGTAAAGCACGATAAGATGAAGGCCGAGGTGGAGCATGGCCTGATGGAGGCCGAGGTAGAGCACGGCCTGATGAATGTCGAGGCCGTAGCACGGCATGATTGAGGCCGAGGAAGCAGCACGGCCTGATGGAGGCCTAGGTGGAGCATGGCTTGATGGAGACCGAGGTAACAGTACGGCTTGATGGATGCCGAGGAAGTAGCACGGCATGTTGGAGGCCGAGGCAATAGCACGACCTTATGGATGCCGAGGTCGTAGCACGACATGATTGATGCCGAGGCAGTAGCACGGCATGATTGAGGCCGAGGTGACAGCACGGCCTGATGGATCCCGAGGTCGGAGCACGGCATGATTGATGCCGAGGCAGTAGCACGGCATGATTGAGGCCAAGGAGGGAGCACGGCCTGATGGAGGCCGAGGTGGGAGCACGACCTGATGGATGTTGAGGCAGTAGCACGGCATGATTGAGGCCGAGGCAGCAGCACGACATGATTGAGGCCGAGGCAGCAGCACGGCCTGATTGAGGCCGAGGAAGCAGCACAGCCTGATGGAGGCTGACGCAGCAGCACGACCTGATGGATGCCGAGGTGGCAGCACGACCTGATGGAGGCCGAGGTGACAGCACGGCCTGATGGATGCAGAGGCAATAGCACGACATGATTGATGCCGAGGCAGTAGCACGGCATGATTGATGCCGAGGCAGTAGCACGGCATGATTGAGGCCGAGGCAACAGCACGGCCTGATGGAGGCCGAGGCAGCAGCTCGGCCTGATGGAGGCCGAGGCAGCAGCTCGGCCTGATGGAGGCTGAGGTGGGAGCACTGCTTGATGGAGGCCGAGGTGGAGCACGGCCTGATGGATGCCGAGGCAGTAGCACGGCATGATTGAGGCCGAGGCAGCAGCACGACCTGATGAGGCCGAGGTGGCAGCACGACCTGATGGAGGCCGAGGTAACCGTATGGCCTGATGGAGGCCGAGGTGGCAGCACGACCTGATGGAGGCCGAGGTGACAGCACGGCCTGATGGATGCCGAGGCAATAGCACGGCATGATTGAGGCCGAGGCAGTAGCACGGCTTGATTGAGACCGAGGCAGTAGCGCGGCCTGATGGAGGCCGAGGTGGAGCACGACCTGATGGAGGACGAGGTAGGTACATGCTTTAGCCGTGCTGAGGAAAGTGACATATTTTGCCTCATCAGGACCCATGTAAAGTTTTGATTTTCATTCCCAATCCAATTTGAACCAATCAATTTAAAAAAGGTTTAATAGCTTATAAGTGAAAATGAGGGATAATCTGGGTATTTAGAAATAGTAAGGGAGAAAGAGATGTAAAAGGCTAAAAGCAAGGAGTATTAGAAAAAAGTAAATGGTAGGAGAGTTTTAGTAAATATAGGTCAAGTGTAGGAGAGTGATAGTACATTCCCTGATTATTTATTGGGGGTGTGAATGTAATTTTGGACGATTCTAACAATCCCTACAATTCTACCAAGAAAAAACGGAACAAAAAAAAAAAGCAAATAGTAATACGTCCAAAATGTACTTTCGGTTCCGGTGTTAACCGGAATCAGACCAATAAATTAATGGGTTTCAAATATGAGATTTAGAAGTGTTCATTAGATGCGTGGGTCGGTTTCTGTTCTTAATCGGTTTCAAGCACTATTTATAATGTTTAAAAAAAATTAATAATAAATACTCAATCATATAAGAATTTATTTATTAAAAAAAAATTAAAGATTCATTCATAATTATATAAATAACTAAACGTCTCACACATCAATGTGAAGAAGAAATGAATTTTAAATAGACAATAGGTATGAAATAAGGGTGTCAATTAGTTCGATTTATGATACATAATGCATAAATCAAAATTGAATCAAATCGAGAATGTAACACATTTCTTGTTCCATTTTTTAACTTGGTTTTATATTATCTTTAGGTCCGATTTTAGTTGTTTAGGTTTTCTTCTTACATTTTCATCGACAGAAAAATCTATTTATTAAGGTCATAATCAACTAATTTTTTTTTTCAAACATTAAAAAGGAATAGAATTTTATCATCTACGATAATATATATAATTTTATTTGATCTCTTAGTAGATTAAAAAATAAGTAATTTAGTTGTTTATCATACTTTGTGTATACACTATCTCATAGCCTAGGTTAGACTTTATCAGAGTGCAATGTCAGCCATCTTTCTTTCTTCACAAAGCGATGAAGTTAATTACAAAATATGGGTTAGATCTTATCTTTTCCTTTACTCTTTCCAATTTGTGATTATTCCTTTTTGGTTTTTCCCTTTCGGCACTAACGAATTAATGATAGAAATTTCATGAAAAAAAAAAAAAGTGTGGAAATACGTTAAGAAGAATACTTAAAAGTAGGGTAGCTACAATGCACGTATACATGTCTTTTTGGCTTTCGGGAAAGTGTTTGCTTTATGCACTTATAATGGTTAGTGAGTAGGGCATGTGTGCGCATCTGAACTTTTGGGGCTTCAGATTATGGACCCCCACTACCCAGAAAGGTTTTATCACTGTTCTACGTACCAACACATCTTCGCTAGAAAGTTTGGATCAATTGAAATTGAGGGACCATTTGGTCAGCATGGGCCGGAGGACCTATTGCCACCGGGCGAAGGCTAAAGCTAGCTGGGCCACCAGTGCGAGCTCCAGACCTGTCTTCATAGTCTCAAACACGCAGTCCTGTTCTTAACTCTGCTTCATCATTCATGGCGGCCGTGAATCTAAAAAGAATTTCAGAAAAAAAA
>NC_056564.1:676452-718763 GCF_013358625.1 Macadamia integrifolia | reverse complement strand
TTTTTTTTTTCAATTATTTAAATTTATGGCCCATGTAGGTGCGGTCCAACGGATCGATACCCAGCTGCCTCTCTCTCTCTCTCTCTCTCTCTCTCCGTAGTCCGTAGTCTGTAACTGGCTAACTGCGCAGGATCAAAATCCTCTGTTTTTTCCATCCATGTTTTTCCTTGTTTTGCTACCTGCAGAACGTGACACGTGGATAATAAGGAGACCAACGGTCAAGATTGGGTGATGATTATTACATCCGGTGCGTTGATCTTAAAGTTGTCCACGTGTCGCGTTCTGCAGGTAGCAAAACAAGGAAAAACAGAGGATTATTTTCCAACTGCGCAAGCGATTCAGACCATTGTGGCTACTTGTGGCGTACATGGGCCCCACAAGTAGAAGTACAGCTGATGTCTGATGTTCTCCGTATTCTCATCTCATATCAAATTGTCTCTCTGCTAGAAAGGAAATCAGAGGTGGATGTTTGGGTGGGGACTGGGGACTGGGGACTGGGGACTGGGAAGAGTGGGGGAGCGTACTCTAGTCCTCTACCCACAACGCAAAAAGGAAGTACTTGGGGTGGCTAAATCGGTTAATCCTGATAAACACGTGCCATAGACTTTAGTGAGTCAGGCCACCGACACATTCACATTCACTTCATCGTTGTGCTCCTAATTCCCAATTCCCAAGTTTTGTCTTCATCGTTCCTAGCCTATTGTATAATAAACATTTATTAAAAACATCTTTCCAGATAAATCTAGAAAAAAAATAAATAAATAAAGAAGAAAATGATGTCCACATTATATAGAGAATTTTAAAGTAGATAAACAATTAAAAAATGATGGATTTCTCTTATAGAGGAAATCTTGAATAATACTATGTCTAAAAAATATTCAAATTGAAGGAGATAATATTATGTCGAGAAATATTTGAAAATTTTGACTTAGATAAACTTCAAGTCAAATTAGAGTTAAATTTCTTTTGAAGAGTTTAGAAGTCATAAAACTAAATCATGATTACCTCAAACTCTCGTCAAAGAAAATGAGAGAGTAAATCAAACTTCAATTAGATTATTGTAACTACTAGTATTTGGACACGAAATAACATATTAGATAATGGACAAGACATTGGTCATTCTATCGAAGCAACATCATATATTGTTTTTTTATGATCACCATATTTAAAAATAAGCACATTAGGATGTTAGTTATCAAATCAAAGATATTTGTCACATCCATTATTTATACTTAATTGAAAGACATACACATTATTTGGGCAAGTGATATTCTAAATGTAATCCAATTTTTAAGAATATTGAATACACCTCGTCAGTCCAATTAGTTTTTAAACACTATCAGACGACATTTGTCTTTTGAGAGGAAAACATTTGCCCAATTAATAGGATGATGACATCTTTACAGAAAAAAGAAAAAGGCGAAGAAGTCTATACTTTACAAAGTCCCCATAATTTTTTTTCCCTCTTCTTTATCGAACATAATGGCAAGACATGATTTAACATGCAAATATTTTTCATCTTCTTACACATTAAAGCCATTGAAAATGAAAACAAATCACATAGGTAGAACTCTCTCTCTCTCTCTCTCTTCTCAAAGGCGACAGCAAAACAATCTAAGATATGCAAATACTTTTCCATCTTTCATATGCTAAGAAATTGAAAACAAAAAAGCACAACACAAAAGAAAGTCCTTTTCTCACTCACACATGCATACACTATTGAGTATTGACATACGCACGCAAACGAAAAGATTCACGTCCAAAAGGATCACAAATATTTCATTTCATGGAAGAAAGGTGAAACAAAAAAAGAAAAGAAGGCCATAATTGACGGAGTGTCCCCAAGATCATTATTTTAGGGTAAATCCCAAGATCAACTGTTGCGATCCTAGAAAGTTGATTTGCCAATTAACATGACCTGGAAGAAATACGCCTGAGATCATTATACTCCCTTTCTCTCTCTATGTATATTTTTTTCTTCTGAAGAAAGAAAGAAAGAAAGTAAGAGCTGTTGATTCTTAAAATATAAATTGGCCCATGTGGTTTGTGGGCCTAATACCAACAATTTAACAGACTCCCACTATCACTTTCCTTTCAATTAATTAATTACATCATCCTCTACACCTTCTAACCTTCCCCATAGCTAGCTAGATAGCTAGTACTAACCCCTGCTCTATTATTGCTGCTCTCTGTGAGCGAGCGAGCGAGCGACCAAGAATTGTTAATGAACCCCGTATGAGCCGGAACCTGATACCTAAGCAAGTACCCATGACCCCATTAGTAGTACTCCTTGGTCTATGCCGAAATTCAGGAAAACGCCTTCCCTTCTGGACAGTACAGTTAACACCCAAAGGGTGCTCTATGTGGGATACCCTTCCTTCTCCGTGGATTATTAACATGCGGAGGAGGCGGCGGCGTGGAAGGGTATATGTCTTGTGGGCTCCGTTCACGCAACTCCTCGTGATGATGATCTTCCTCACTCCCAGTCCCACCCATTCTTCTCGACATCCCTTCTCCTCCTCTTTCCATCATTTCTTCATTATTTCTGTATTCGAATAAGCTAAAGCTCGCATTCCCATTCCTCTTTATTCCTACAAGCTATAAATGAAGTTATGAACAATGCTTGTCAACACTAATGGTGATCAATTAATCAAATCGAGAGAAAAGATAACTGATAGATGAACTGACCTTACATCCCAAAGAACAGAAACGAAACGGGTCCAAGAGGCTTCTCCCACATATCTCGCACATATGAGACACTCCTTTCCCGGTCTTGGGCTGGGGCCTCTCATTAAGAAACATAACTCTGGCACTGTTTATCACATAGGTCTGTACTCCATTAATGTCAAGAAACTTTTGGATTTCAGCCACCCTCACCACATCATGATAAGATGACCGCCTTATCTGCATATCCCAAATATATTTCATACATTTCGATCACCTTCTCCAATCAATTAAAATTAAATTCAACACTTAGCAGAGTCTCCTCTGCCCGTGACCTTCCTCCCCCCCATTAATTAATCCCACCAGAATATAACAGGAAAAGAATATATATATATATATATATATTTATATGTAGAGATCGAGTGGAAATTAAATGGAAAACAAGTTAAAAGTAGTCCTAATACCCACTTGAATTACGCGATGATCCTTGTGACGGGACGAACAGCAATAGAAGCAGAATGCATCGCCACTGCAATCAAGGCAATACATATTGCATTCGCTCCGGGCTGCGTCGCCGTGTATCCGGCATACGGCGAAGAAGGTCGTGGAGAGCAGCGATTCGAGCCACGGCGGCACCCGCATTGATTCCTGCGACCCACACACACACACAGAGACACCAGAATCCATGAGTTTGGCCAAAATGCCAAAGACTAAATAACTTATCTTCGTTAATTTTTATTTAGGATTTCTTTTCTTTCCCATCCACCATAACCAGATGATCAGGGTACATTACCATTACAGTGATCGAATTCGCTGAAGTGGGCGCTTGACAATGTTGGCAACTTCACAGCCAGACATGAAAAGGGCAGAAACAGAGAGAAACAGAGAGAAGAAGAAGATGCCTAAACAACCTGCAACTATGAATTTAACAACAAAGAAAGTAAGAAACGCCTCGCCTGGGGAGACGATGCGTATATAAACAAATGTCCTCTGCCGTAACACATCGAACGATCCATATGAATAGTGGTGGCTCAAGTGGGTTACCATCCGTTGGATGAGGAAAAGTAGACTTGTTAGTTTTGGAGCTGACGCTCCTCATTGACACTTCTTTGCATCTCTTCGTAGGCCAAAGGCAATGGACTACGGATTTAGAGTCCTCTACCGCTCTACGTATAGTAGCCGTGGGGGGAGCTGTTCGTGACGAGGCAAGAAACTCCCTCCCACGTGGCTGCCACTTGTGCAGTAACGTCCCCGTGGCGTTTCCCTTCAAGCTGTTGGTCTTTTGATAACGAGTAACGATGCAGTATGTGAAGTGAAACAGTCGAAACATGTAATACCCAAAATATCCTCCAATGTGTTTCATTATTACGTTTGAGGTTTTCGCTGACGTAAGCTTTTTCACGACGACACAACACAACGCTTTCCGTATTTTCTGGATAGCATGTCATGTCGGACTTAACTAAAATGATATTTAACAGAATAAATTAGGCCCATAAATTTAAGAGATACGCTAAGCTGTAGATATGGACTATGAAAACCTCCCACACCCCCACTCCCAAAAAAAAATTAAAAAAAATAATTATTTTGGAGTTGTTCACTGGATCTGGTTTTTATATATCGATGTTTATTATTTTAATTTCTCATAATTTTGAAAGGATAAATATATTTTAGTTATTCATCTAAAAAAAGTACTTTAGTTTAGTATATGGGCATTAAGTTATTAATATTAATAATTAATTTTTTTTGTGAAGATATTAATAATTAATTTAACCCATGATCTATATTCCATATTTCCATGTAGTGGAGGTGGCAAGATCTATAGAGTTGGGACCACAGATATCCCGTCCAAAAAAAAAAGGATGAAATGCCACTTCAATGGCTATGATGATGGACTTGATATTTATTTTCCATCTACTTGGGACTTGGGACCCAGTACTCGATGGTGCATATCACTTGGATTTCCTTCTCCAGTCCCACATGTACCGCTTTTCATCTAACTTTGAACAGTTCAGAACAACAGAAATCTGATCCAAGAAGAAATGCTAATTAAATGACTCAGCTTTAATTTCAATCATCTTTTTGGGACCCAATCGATGGTGGTTCACTGGAATTTGATCCTCGAAGGTCGTAGCGCCTTGCTTTGCTTTGTCAATGTGGCTATATGGACCCTAGCTTCCCACTTTGTTTTTTTGGTCCATACTGCATTAATGAACTTTTCTTGGGAGGGAAGGTTTTTATTTTTCCTTTTTTCAGTAGTACCGTTACACGGCGTAGGGGTAAAGAAGATTCCAAACGTGCCTTAAATGAGATATATAGATGTCAACACGTTACGTAAGAGGATTAATTAGGGGGGGTGAGAAGGGAAGGGAGCTTTCAGAGGGGTTCATACTACGTGTGCTTTGCTTCAAGTGCTTCTCAGTCTCGATAGAAATAGATAGATGGATCCCTTTATGTGAGATTAAGCAAGCTTAAGGAGAGCAAAGGCTAGCAGCTAGCAATGGCAACCTGCACCTTACGCATTACTCTACAATGCCAATATTCCCACATTTCATGCGCCATCGATCTTTAATTTATTTGAGTATCAAGAAAAGGATATTTAATAGGAGAGAATTCTTTAAACGAGCGGTTTAGGGCAACAAATGATCATGATCATGATCAATAAGGAGTGGTGAAATGGTTTCATATGTACAAGGTGAAGAAGTTATTTTAGGAAAAGAGAGTGAGAGAGAGAGAGAGAGAGGATATCAGTGTACTTTCCGCGTCGGCACAAAGAATCTTATCCCATATTTGATTAATGGGACAAATAATTACACATTGTTGGTGTGTACTTTTGTCTCATAGTTTCTATCCTCAATAAATATGGGGAGAGTGTTTCCTATCTATGGGGGGTCATAGTCATTCCATAGAGAGATGGTCATAATGTACACAACTTTACCCTACTTTGTGGTGAGGCTATTTCCTGACTCGAACCTGAGACTACTAAGTTGCGCTAATAGCCACCCTCTGTGTAAATTCCTCTTTTCTTGGATCTGGCTCCTCTCCTAAGTGTTGGTAGCTGACCTGGGCGATCGACACGTGTCTTAGTAATGATTCAACGATTGTACTTCTTCCGATCAAAACAAATGCGATACGCCAAGAGCCGTTGGATCACTACTTAGACACATGTCGATTGCTCAAATAACTATGGGCAAGACTTGGATCCCGATCCTCTCTTCTTTATTGTGTTTTTGTACGAAAAGCCCATTTGCTCTCTTTGATAAACAGCGCTTGATCTCTCTCTCAACCCTCACCCTTTTAAATATTAGATTTTATACGTATACTATATATCTTATGTTCTACCCAAAAAAAAAAAATTATATAACTTATGCTTTATATAATTTCCCATTCAACTATTGCATTTTGATAGACTTGTGAGTTTACTCGTTGAGATCGATTATCCACAAGGCTTGGCATTATCTTTAGTGGAGTCCAATTTCCAAGTTTCAATACTTGAACCACTCTTTCAGAACTCTGGGAGCAAAGTAAGGAGATCAGGTAGTCCACTCGATATTGGTCACAATAATTCATGGTTTGGTTTTTCTTTGTGGCAAGTAGAAGGAATATTGCGTTTGTCAAAGTAGTTGATTACAAGATAACTTTAAAGAATAAAGTCTAATCGAGTTGGGAAAGAGCACGGTTCAACACATAACACGAACGATCTTATTTCGTAATCATTGGACCTAAAAAGGGTCAGGACTGAGGACTCAACGCCAAACCCCTATCAACCATATTTAAAGTCATATTTGTCAAGATTGAGTTTTCTTTCACTCATGGCAGTGAAAAAATCTCTTGCCCCATGGTCATAAGGTAATAAAGAACAACGATATTTTTAAATTCATCAAAAAATGATGCAAATTCGTCAGTAGAATAAAAGTTTTATCATATGATCACATCTTCAGTGGGTGGTGATTCTTCCTCCCCTACTGAAGAAGAAAAACTTTTGCCTACTTGTTACTAATCAAGTTATGAATTTATGTGTATATTTTTTCCCATTATTTTTTTTAGGGTCATTTTAAGTCTACCCGTAACTCTTTTAGCTCTTTCAATCTAAATCAAATCACCCCTTAATAGATTATATTGGAACTACTCATAAATTACATATGTATATATGCATATCACTTCGAACGATTTTCTCGCAACTTTCATATATTAGAACTACTCATAAATTTGCTTTAATTTATTCATCCTTTATTTTATCTTTTTGTTTTACTGCTCATATATCTCAACATTCTAATTTCAGCTACAATAAATTTATATATATATATATATATATATATATTTTTTTTTGCTAGGCAGGTGTTGTTAGTTTATTTATATGTTGCTTCTTCATTGACATGCAATTCTATATATTATTGTTGATCATATAATAGTCTTATATCTACCCAAAAAAAAAGTCTTATAAAAATTTTCTTTTGAATTTAAACCATGTGTGTTAAGGGCTGATTTCATAGTCTAAGCCATCGGATATTCGGATTGGAATTCAAATGATGTGATCCTTACGAAAGAAGATTGCACACTGCAACCCACTCAACATTGATCACCAAATCAAGAGAGAGAGAGAGAGAGAGAGAGAGAGTTATTTTTTGGACTTTCAGTTCGGGGGGGGGAAAGTCTCTCCAACATCGTTTTCTTCAGTTTCCTGTCTATTTGACTCTTCTGTTCTCTTTTTAATCAACGAAAATCGAAGTGGATCTTCTGCATACGAAATATGAATATGGACATATGGGTTGTCAATTAATAATTGCTTCCAACACAAGTATGAACAGAATCAAACACAGTAGTGACTAGTGAGTGACTCTGCCTTCTCTCTTCATCTCTGTTTCTATGATAATCTCTTCACTTTCTTCTTAATGATAATGCAGTTACTCTCCGTTGCAGACAGGAACGGCAAGACACTCTACATTGAATCTTCTTTTCGATTTACTTCTGTCGTCTAGTCTTTGTTCTTTGAAGGTTTTGTTCTATATATGATGGTGAAATTCTCTTCTCTTATACCTCTTCTTTTAATCTCTCTTCTGGTCTTCCTTCCTCTGTTTCGTGAAGGAATAGTGTTGGCTGCTGGAACTCAAGACCGATCTGAGCAAGGGGCTACGTTCAGGTCCGACCCAGTAAGTGTGTTCCTCTGTATTTCTCCATTTTATGCCTTTCAATTGGTTTAACTTGTGACTGAGGTAAAGCTTGATAACGGAATTCCTCTGTATAGATTCATTTTAACGTATTGTTGTAACTTAAATGCAGAAGCCCACAATCCCCACGTGTTCCGGTGGCTCTATAGGAGTCCGTACAGGGTTGAAGTGACTTCCAAGACCTGGCCAATTATTCTTTGGTTACAGGGAAGACCCGTGAGTAACCAATAAGCATAAATGAAGAATCTTTGATATTCGTTCATTCTTTTTCAATCATATTCCTGAATTCCCATCTCTTTGTCCTTCGAGAACACAAGGTGCTTCTGGAGTTGGGATGGGAAACTTTCAAGAGATCGGTCCACTAGATACTTATTCGAAGCCTCGCAATTCAACTTGGCTGGAGTTGCTGATCTCTTGTTTGTCGTTAGGGGGCATTTCTTATCAACCATTTACTAAGATAGGGATTTGAATTAATTAAATTCCATCTCATGGGGTGGGAGAATCATTCCCTCAAGTGTCACAAGTGTAATACTTCCTTGTGATGGTAGCCCTTCTTTAATACTATAGCTAAGATACATAGTGATTTCCAATGAGTTCAGTCCTCTTTTGACCTCAAATTGGTTTTATTGTTTTCAGTAGAAAGAAAACAATAAAGAGAAGTCGATGCCGTAATACGTTACAGTTTTGTTAATCTCAGAATCTAAAGAAACACATATATCAAGCTAAAAGGTAGAGTGTTTTAATACCATGATTGCCACCTTTTTTTTTTTTTAACAAAAGATAATGATGACACCTCATGATTGAGGTGTCATAATATGGGGTAACATGATACATACATTCTTTCTCATCGTCTTATGGTTTCGGCCACTGGATGGATTCATATTTATTTAATATCAATTATTATATATATATATATATATATAATATCTCTCTTATAATGAAATCATTGTACGTATAATCTTCGGCCACCAGTACTGAGAAGAGTTATGATCCCAATGGGAAAATCTACTATAATTACCAATCAGATAATGTCAATAATTATCAGTCAAAGACATATACCAACAAGTATAATATGAGTGGATATAATTTTATTCTTCCCAGAGTTATGGTAATCAAATATCGATCTAATCTCTCCACTCAACAATATCACATAACAAACCTCCAGGCATGGAAATAAAACTGTCATGGTTTAGTTTTGTCGAAATGTCCCACAAAGAATTTGAACTTTTGATTGAGTATCTTAAAATGTTTCAAAAATATTTTTAAATTAAATATTAATATGTATTAATAATTTTGAAAAAATTTTGTAAACATTTTGAAAAATGTGAATCGGATCCGGAATTTCATCCAATCATGTCCAGATACTCTCTCTTGATATTCCTCAAATAAATTAGAGTGGATCCCATGTTGAGCGTCTCTTTCACCCACATCCAAAGCGTTATAAATCTAGTGTATCGATATATATATAGTTCGAAGGACATCAACCAGTGATACACCAAAACCCATAATACTTACCTGCAACGATAAGGACCTCTCAGGTCTAGAGATCAATCAAAGACTACCAAAAGGAATCTTGTCCTTCAACAACTGACAATATTCCATTCAAGATTCCTATTTGATCAAATTCAATCTACACACAATATGTACATTCATATTTGTGTCTCTGAATCAACATCCATGAGCACACACAATATGATGACCATATGAACAGAATGCCTAGTTTTGCCCCTAGTCATGAAAAAATTTAAGGTGAAAATCTATGGACAACCACAGCCCGCCAATGTCATGCAATCATAATTGCAAATATTTGTTAAGTTTGTCTCGAATTCTTGACCCGTTTTGAAGATTGACCCGATCCGACATATTTTGGTGGCGATCCGAATGAAAAATTTTTTGAGATCTGTGATGGAAGCAGAGGGGTTGGGCTGATAGGCCCTAGCCCGGAGCCCATCACTGATCTCGTATGGGGGTGTGGGGGTGTAGCCCCCGCGGTATGGTTCAACCGGATCGACCGCGACCTAATGGGTCGACCCACGATTTGGAGTATATATAATATACTGTTGCTTGTTGAGAAAGTCATTGTATTTTAGGGTTTTTCAAGCTAGGGTTTCAGGGCGAGTTTTTCTTCGCCGCTGCTAGGGTATAATTTCTCTTCTGCATAGTGAATCATCTTCTTGTTCGCTCGAGGACGTAGCACACCACCCTGGTGTGTGAACCTCGTTAAATCTCTATGTCGTACGGATCTATTGTCTCTTTATTATTCGTGTTTCTTAATGTTTGATCTTACAATATAGAATTTATTTATAGATTTATGAACATATTTTCAACAGGGGGGATGTGGGATATTGATTTGTTCATTTCTCTCTGTTTCCTAGGATGACCCAATTGGGACAGGATACAGTTTTGCTGAAGGAGCTTTTCAATAGGAATGAAAGCCTCCAAAAGTGTCCTTCGCAAATTGTAGCTGAGTCTTACGGAGGAAAATATGCTGTTACTCTTGGACTGTCAGCTCTAAAAGCCATTGAAGCTGGAGAATTGAAGCTTAATCTTGGAGGAAATCTTTGACCCAGAAAAAACCAGAACTTGGGGGTAATCAAGCTGAACTTTCAGCAAACTTTAAACTCTCAGGATCCATCATTACCATACCATCTGTAATCCAATTAGGTTGGTTTTGTTCAGATTTTGGATTTTATGAAATGCTTGTCGTCTTTGATTGAAGTTTCTATGTGGACATAGGTGTTACTTTGGGAGAGAGTTGGATCTCTCCTGAAGATTTTGAGGTCAGTGGTGGTCATAAAAATATCTTTCACCTGTCACTTTTGTTTAAACATTTTGTTACTCTTACCAATTTCTTTAGGGACAACAGGAATTCTTCTTTCTAGACATTATAAGATGATGTCCTTAAAATGCAGTTTTCATGGGGAACTCTTCTTAAAGATCTCTGGCGCCTCGACAAAAATGTCTTGGAAAAGTGTAACAGGTCCAAGTTTACCATTTCTTCAAGAATATAATGAGGGGGAAAGTTCAAGAGTTCATTGATGAAATTTGAGTCATCTTTCAAAAACAACTCATAAACAGTCTAGCACAGCAGATGAAGCAGCAACTTGAGAATGGAAGCTATGAAAATGCAACAAACCATTTAAGTGAGCTTGAGGATGTGATTATCACCAGCAGTAACTCTCTGGTAATCCTATTTATAGCTTATTGCCTCTTCCTGTTAAATGGTCAGCTCTCTCTCTCTCTCTCTCTCTGTGTTTGGTTTGTCGATTGCAGATGGAAAAAACAGTCAGATCCTGTTTTCACAGCTCTAGGTGGTGATTTCATGAAACTAAGGATGAATGAGGTAAAGATAAAGAATAGAGACACACATTCAACAAAAAGTAGTACTATATAGACAATAAATTTTGATTCATTTGTGAAATAGCCAGCATGTGGAATGAAACACTGCCTTTTTCCTGATGATCTATCTATTGCTCTTCAATTGCATGTTGAGGCCATCTACAACAAAAAAGAAGTGATGCCTGTCCGCTGCTCCCTCGTAGTCTTTATGTGCTACAACATATTGAGTTTCTTAGCAAGGAAGGGAATATTGCATTCCTAGGTGTCAGGGTTTTCTTCTTTTTCTTTCTTTTTAATCCACACATACTACCTGTTTTAGGATTCCTGTTACATATTTGTTTCTTCGATGAATTCTGGTACCGGAAGATATACACAACTTTTTTAATTGGAGGACCAGATTGGTTTCAATATTCCAGAGTTTCTAAGTAGCCATATAGAATTCCTACTTGTCTTTTATTTTGTAATGAAATTAAAAGTACAGGTTTTTTTTTTTTTTTTTGGGTAGAAGAGAAGTACAGGTTATGAGTTGCAGAATGAGAAACAGCATGAAATATTGGCTTGTATAATTTTGCAACAGGTTGATGAGCTTTTAGCTAGAGGAGTCAAAGTGACAGTGTACAATGGACAGGTGAGCATTTGAAGTCCTTTATAAGAATGTAGAATCCACCACCCATTAATACTCCGAAGCAGGATTAGCCTTGGCTGAGGATGTACACACAAGAGGGGAATCCAAAGTTAAAATATTGGGACTAATCTTTTGATTAATTTGGGATCTTGTGTGTCTTATTATAATAGTTGGGCCCATCCACATAATAGTTAGAGCCCTTAGTTAAAATCTCAACATTTTGTCAACTAATACTGACATTGTCTTGTTTATCTTGGGATAGGTTGATCTCATTTGCACGATCTACAGAGAAATCATCAAATAATCGTAGGATTTTAAAAAGGAGAGAGAATATGGGATCTACAAATGGGATGTGAGAGAATGCGCATAAGAATCCACACATTGGCATCATGTGCTTTCTTTTTTCATTTATTAATTTATAAGCTAGATATACACACAACAAAAGAGCAACAACGAAAGTTGATATACATTAACAACTGAAATATGTACAACAAAGACGGTGGAAGGGTACATGTACTGAAATTCAAGACAGAAAGACAAGGGAAGGGTAGTCCATCAGATGTTTAACAGCCACAAGGTGAAGAGGAGCTAGCTTTCTTATTAACAACAAGACCTACTTGCTCATCTATCTCTATATTTTCCTCCTTCATTCCATCAAGAAGGCACCAATCAATTGAAGGCATATAGAAGATTTGCGAGTGTTAGCTCAATCATTGAAAGACCCATATGCATCCTAGGACAACTTCTTCGACCTGCTCCAAAAGGCAAGTACATAAGTGTGCCCCCTTATAATCAATTGAGCTATATATCCATGAACCTCTCTGACATGAACTCTTTTGGGTTCGTCCTATATTTTGGACCTCTCCTGATTCCCCAAGCATTCACTTGAACTATTGTTTTGGGGTTAATGTCATATCCATTTATGGTAAAATGGTTCATGATTTCTCGTGGGACCAATAGAGGAAGTGATAGATGCAATCTCAGAGTCTCCTTTATCACCATTTTAGGGAGTTTAAGACCATCAATATCTCCTTCGACAACTTTCCCTTTGTTTCCAACGAGGCTTCTGATTTCATCTTGAACTTTCTTCATCACTTCCGCCTTCTTAATAAGCTCTGTCATTGCCCACTCTACTGCAACACTAACGACGTCTACTCCACCTAAAATTATATTTTAAAAAAGAAAAAAAATTATTAAGAACAATTATTAATTCATATTAAAAATAAAAGTTAATTAAGACCACAAATTGACTTTTTTGAAGAAAGGAAAACAAAATTGATCATGTTTAAATGGTGATTTTTTTTTAGAAATATCCTCTCTAGCACCATTGGCTCTTCAATGATTCTTCCAGGAGCTGGAAGGGATTGGAAACGCATCGGAGATGTTGGCAAGATTGGAGTATGTAATCACTGGAGAGAAATCAGATCCAAAATCTTTTTGGTATCATAAGACAACCTACCCTACACTAGGGGTCTCAATTTCCAATCCCAATCAATCAACCGGACTGACAGAAATCGAATTAGATAAAAACGAATAGAAATAAACTAAAACTCATTAAGGGCCTGTTTGGTATCGTTCTAAAAAAATGTTTTTGCAGTTTTTTTGTTCTATTGGAATGAAAAAACGGAATCTTCTGTTTGGCGCACTTATGGTCCGTTTCTGTTTTTTTGGAACAAAAAGTGAAAAAAAAAAACTGAAAAAACGAGTTCGTTTAAAAACTGTGTTTTGACACAGAAACTAAAATTTTCATTTTTAACACGAAACGGCGTTTCTGGAACAGAAACAATACCAAACGGGCCCTAAGTATTTTTTTTATGCATGTATATGAAAAATCGAAACCCGATAATGGCCTGACAAGATACCGTTAAGTCAACCCGATAAAAAATGGATCTAAACCGGACAGAAACTAAATCCAACTTTTGGTTCGAGATTTGATTTTGATTTGACCTATTACCAGCCCAAAACCGGAATAAGCCAACCGATTGACACCTCTCTAGTAAGGATGTCAATTTTTAACCAAAATCGAGCCGAATTAATCAAACTGAACCGAGCCAAATCAATTTGGTTTGAATATATGAGTATTCATGTTAGTTCAGCTCGGTTATGGTTTAGGGTATAAGAACCGTCAGTTCAAACCGAACCAAATTAGTATTGGTTTGAGTATATGAGTATTCATCTTTGTTTATTTTATTTTTTATTTTTTCTTGGATGGTAAGTATTTTTTGCAATTTGTTGCACATATTCACGTGCTAGATAAATTTGGAGTTAACAATGATCATAATATCCATAACTTGAGCCCATTTGGTTTTAGTCTATAACAATCATGGTCCAAGAGTGGAATCATTTATATAACCGAATTGAAACTGAAACCGAGCCAAACTAAATTAAATTGGCTTGAGTATCCAAATATGGAACCGAGTCCTTTCTCGATTTGGTTCTGCTATCTCATCATCCCTCTTAACCGAACCAAAACCAAAACCAAAACGGAAACCGAAACCGCTTTTGTTGGTGTAGATATTTAGGGAAGTAAATAATTAGTCCCCATCTATCTACTCCTCCAATATTTAGGGACTAAATGATTAGTTAACGCTAGGAGATAGTAGAATTGGAGAGTGGTGGGTGCATGCGGCCTACAATGAGGAGTGCTTTGATATGTTCATGGGTGAGAGAACCTGCAGAACTACCTGATATATGATCACTTCCTACTTTGAGCAAGACATCAGTGATGTCTTCCTGCTGCTCTGATTTATCATCATCAGCTCTCTCAGTATTGTTGAGGAGGTGTTCATCAATCACTCTTTGGTAGAACTGATCAAATTCATGGAAGCACTTCTCTAGCCTTCCATGGAAGCCAGTGAACCTGTCCAAGATCCACCCTACTTTAAGGGAAAATATCGGCGAAGGAGAAGCTACCCAACATAGCGACGGCTTCATGAATAGCTTCTCCAAACCGCCCATTATCAAATTCTCTCCCATTGTGACTCTTACCAAAAGCAACCCTGCAAGTTACATCATCATTGAGGGTAAAGAGCAATTCACTCATATTAATGGGAGATGATGAAGAAGAAGATTTGGAAATTAATGGAAGCAACTCGCTCTTCTCTAATGGAATGAAAAGATTGGACCCCCTTCACACTAAAGAGCTCTAGAACACAGAGCTTCCTCATCTCCCCCAGTGATCATCATAAGGCCGAAAAGTAATGTCGAAGTTTTTGTATGAGACTAGAGTTTCCTAGGACCATTCAAGTCGGGCCTACGGCAACAGTCAAGATCATGAGATTTCATGATCTCGCTAGCAATTTCAGCCGATGAGACTATGAGGGTAGGCATGCGCCCAAGTTGCATAAGCATGATTGGACCATATTCCTTTGAGAGTTGCCATAGAGAACGATGAGGCACTTTCCCAATTTGGTGCAAGTTACCTATGATGGGAAGCTTAGGAGGGCCAGGAGGAAGCTTATTATTGCTTCTCTTCATAGCTTTCATGAGAATCAATGGAATAAAGAGAGCTAGCAGAAGGGGAATAAGAAACCAACAAAGAGAAATCATCATCATATATATTGATGTGGTAACTATGCATCACTTCACTATGCAAGTGACTAGCTAGCTTGCTTGATTCAAGATGGGCATGCATGACCCCTTATATAGAACCACGTACAGCTTTTAAGTCTTTAATAATTTTTTTTTTTTATAGTAATATCTCTGGAAAAATAAGAGTTACCTGATAATATTTATCTAGGTCAAGACATAGTGAGTACAAAATGATTACATTGAAAATTCTCTCATGTGTTCTTTCAATAGCGATGAATACTGGGGTGTACATACACTACACATAGCATTTTCTCACGTGTTAAAAAAATATTAACAACTACTAAGCTTTTGTCCCTTTTTACCCTTCCCAAGGCTATGTTTAATTTGATTGGCTATTTGGAAGGACATAATTTGAACCAATTTGTGGTATGACGGGATGATTGGAGCAACAAATTGGAGGCTAATAGACCTTTCTTTTTTTATTTCATTTTATTAGCTGTAAGTGAGGAGAGTTTGGAATCCATAGACTAATTCTCTCTAAACTTTTGTCACTTTCTGCCCTTCCCACCTCACGTGAAGCAGAGGTTGTTTTTTTTTATTGGCTGTTTGGTACAAAACCCAAAAAATAAAGGGAAATAAAAACAAATTTGAACCTATTTATGGTATGACGGAGGGATTATCGTATATAACCATTTCAAGCAGCAAAGGAAGTGCTTCACCAATAAAGAAAAGAAAAATCAGATTTCCACATCAGATGATTGCAATATAGGACGGACCCACCAATACCTTTTTTTTTTTTTTTTCCTGGGGTGTAAATATACCATCTCCTTGGAGGCTTGGATGGGAAACGAAAGGGTTGGCGCTTATACTACTTGATCTGGGGCACTTCTTTTAAGTCTCTTGACGAGGCAACAAATTTCCTTCCACGTGGTTGCCAGTTGTGCAGACAATGAAGGGTAAGAAAAGTCGAAACTTTGTTGTGATACCCAAAATATCCTCTTAGGTTTTTAGTTATTACGTTTGAGTTTGATGTTACCCCAAAAAATAGAAAAGTTTTATATATATAGATAGATACATACATAAATCATTGGACTTTCTTGGGTGATGGAATTTGAGGATACAATCGGATGAACCCATCAAATTGTCGATTTGATACTGATCCACTGATAAAATATAAGGGTAAAATTGTCTGAAAAAAAAAATCCTTCTGATCCAATCTAATTGCAAACATATCGATCCAGATGGCATTGACTGAGACCGATCCCAAACTTCTTTTTGTCTGCTAAAAGTATCCCAAATTTTAAAACCTCAGTTCGGAAGCATAGATATCTGATCCAAAAGAAATGGTAATTCCGTAATTAGATGATTTGACCTCTCTCTCTCTCTCTCTCTCTCTCTTAACTTAATTTCCATGTTTTTGGGTGGTAATTAATTTTCTTCGGGAAATTAAGCTTTAGGGTATAGAGTGTGGGAAGAAGGTAGCAGCGCACAGTAGTGAAAGTGAAAATAGGTTGGCGGTATATACTTCAATGACAACCGCGATCACATCCAATCTCAGCCATGGGCGGCTGTGACATCAAGATAGCGGAGTGAATGGGAATAGATAAATAGACTCACTTAAGCGAGCACCAGAGAGCCATCCTTGTTGTCTTTACCTCTTTCTGGGTACTCATGTTGGCAAATCTCAACCCTATGAAATCGATCTAAGATTATTCATGCATGGCATCTCCAAACGGAAGTCTTGCCTAAAGCTTGGACCACGAACATAATATGACCCAACACTGCTGCTGCGGAATGTGAGGGTTCTTCATCCTTTCATTAAGAAAAACGAGCAACATAATGAATAATACAGTTATCTTTAACCAATGTCCAAAAAAAAAGAGTACATCGGTCATACAACCCAAGGGCAACACCATTACTAATGAATCATATTCTGGACGTTTCTATGTTCGTTCCTCAAATTTACAGCTGATGATGTTTCTTTTTCATGGAAAAAACAAATAATACAAACTATATGACACAGGAGAAATGTACAACCTTTGCATATTCATATTATATAATCAGAGTGAATGATCCAATTTACATCACCCGCATTTGGTTTGGGAGGTTGGGTTGGGAGGGATGGGGAAAATAGCATGAAATTTCATAAGCTAGGGCCATAAGTGAGTATAGCTGAAGTTTACATATTGCCTGATTCTATCTTTTCAAGTACCTCCAACCTCGTCTTCCTTTTCCAACTTTTCATCGTGGCAACAAGATTGACCAACCCTGAGATTTGATTTTTACTATATTCCTGCAGGACAACAGATATTAATGAATTAGATAAACCAGGCACTGCAATATTTGCTGATATTTTTTAAAAAGTCTTTCTATATTCTGTCATGAAAGTGAAGCATTATCTTACTGGATGAGCACGAGCCCAGTGCACAAATTCAGTTTCAGGAAGGTAGTAGGCCTGTTTTACAGTGGGCAAGTTTGATGTCAGTGAAGGACCATATTCACAGGAAAACATTCTCAAGGAAATGTGGGCGAATAAGATATATATATATATATATATATGCTAAAAATGATATATTGTTCATATAAACATAAAACAGATTTTCCTATGTAATATATATGTGGAAATTATACACTTTGGTGAGTGATGGGTATATGATTTGGTGCCACCGGCTGCAGGTTCCGCCACAATCAGAGAACACCCAACCCCAACACACAGAAAAGTACGTATAAATATAACACACACCTGCAAGTATGCTGGACCTTCAGCGTTCACATCAGTTCTTAAAGGTTTTCAATTTTTTCATGTTTCATCATATGGGCTAAACCCATGTTGAAAATAATCCTGTTGTGGTCCATGTATGTGCATAACTGAAGCTTCAAGTTTCTTGGTTCCTAAAAGCTCAGGGATTTAGGGTTATACCCCCCAACCAGCAAACCATGATATTTGATCGGGCAATTTTCCTTCTTACACAATAAAGTTGTTGCAAAATGCTGAATCTGCCCAACATTTATGTTGATACCCAGCTGACTACTAATCTCGAAACTGATCCTAAGCCCAGTAGTTGACTGAAAGAATTTCACGAACCCCTGCAATCTATGACAGCATTCGTCCATGTCTGCCATTTGGCAAGGTAGCATGATCTTGTAATGATTCTAAATGTCATTAACAATTGACTTCTAGTTTTTTCTGACGAGTATAAACATACTATACATACTTTTCTCTTTTAAAACATCAACATGAGGGCAAGGAAATACAAGGGCAGCCACACAAACAAGAATGGCAAAAGAAATTCAAAATAAAAAGAGCAACAGGAAGGAAGATTAGCAATTAGGCCAACTGCTTTCCATCTGCTAATAAAATGCTCCTAAGAAACTAATTCTTGCAAACAGATCAGACAATACGGTCAAACCTTGGGACCCAGGATGGATGTTTGTGTGCGTGTGTGTGTGTGCGTACAGATTAGTTTATAGGCACCTATAAATGTTTCTATATAGTTATATACCTCCATAAGAAGCATATGTTTCCAATATATCACTTAATACCCTCTCTACTTTTCCTATTATATCTCAAGATTTCTTGCAAAGAAAAAGGAAAAAGCTCAAATGGCTATCATAATATCACTATAATGATCTAACTTGATAGATCATGGCAAACCATTTCAATCCCAACTAGAAATCATCAGATAGTAAGAGTTCACAACTACTCTAAACCATAGTTGTCAAGGAGTCCAGGCGGTTTGCCTGGGGCCTAGGCAATAATCGCCTTGTTGCACTGCATGCCGCCTTGTGTTTTGGCATTTATTTATGCCAAATATCTTAAGTAAATGAAATAAATAAAGATATTATTCATAAATAAGCAAATACCCCATATTTGAATCCAATAAAAATAGTTTAAAAATCAAATTCCAAAAGGATAAAAAGTCAGCCCCCCCAGTCCAAGAACAAAAACTGGATTTTGGTTATAGAGGCGATTTTCAACTTTTAAATGCTGGGGTTTTTCTCAATTATGAAAATTTTATAAATTCTATCATGTTAAAACATTGCTAAAACCAAAAGTCCGGTAAAATAATTTTTTGTTTTGATATACATAAAATTATTTTCATTCAGACGATTTTAACAGCATTCGTGCACTTAAAATTAAGTTTGACCAGAGCATAACTTTGTCATTACAACTCAGATTTAAGTAATCTTAGATTTGTTGGAAAGCTGGTTTTATATTAGGGTAATTTACCACGCCACCCCCTGGAGAATGCCAATATTAGAGGGACACCCCCTCTTTCACCAAATTAGACTTGGACCCCCTGTTGTCAGTCTCTGTTAAATAAGGATTTGAAATGACATTTTTACCATTTTAACTAAAATAAATAATAAATCATATTTTATCCTGGTAGCCGAAAAAGTTCAGAGAAGGGGAGGGAGTTCGAGCTTTACCGCCGTTGTTCATTAGCTAACACCATCGACCCAAAAGAGCTAGTGAAGGTGGGTTTCCAAGCGGCCATGACCCATATCACTAAGGCCGTCAAGAAATCGACGATGCCTCGTGAACTTGAGAAGGATAAATTTTCTGCTCAAGCTCTTGAGAACTGCAAGGAATTGATGGACTATGCCATTGACGACCTCAAGAAATCTTTTGACAAGCTGGGCACATTCGATATGAGCAAAATGGATGACTTTCTGGAAAACATCAAGATCTGGGTCAGTGCTGCTCTGACTAATCAGGAAACATGTGTTTATTCGGTTTCAGTTTCCATTGTCATTGATGCATTAACAAGTGTTAAATACAAATCCATCGGACTCTTTCGCCGAAGAATTTGTTATATAATCTATCTAACAATCCGATAGGGAATTCTCTGGTTTTCGGAGTAGGTAATGTGATCATCGACATGTTTTAGTTTAATTTCTCATTTTATTTTTATTTCCTTGACCAAAATAAATTTTAATATGCCTTTGCATTATGGACCAAATTTGTTTTATTAGGTTTTTTCATGGATTTCTTACATCAATTCAAGCAATCTTAGATGAGAATCCCTGATTCATTATTCCATCTATCTGCAAGCTTCTATTCTAAGTTGTTCTTCCATTTCTCTACCAAGTACCGTCTCCTTTTCGGTATCCTTCTCCTCAGACCTAGGATTTTCACACCGATCAGTTGTGTTTGGCTTTACCGCCGCTATTCTCTAATGGGCAGATCGTCGCTGTGAAGAAGCTCCACAGACAACAAGCAATGGCAGTGGCGGCCTCCACAAAGGCATTCTGCAACGAGATCTTGATACTGTCATCGATAGACCACCCGAACCTGTGAAGCTCCATAGGCATTGTAGCGATCCAAGAGGGCTAGTCCTCGTATATGATTACGTCCCGAACGGCACCCTAGCCAATCATCTCCATAGGTCGAAGTGCTTGGAGAGGAAGAAGTCGTTGACATGGGAAGTGAGAGTAGAGGTGGCGTTGCAGACGGCGATGGCATTGGAGTACCTTCACTTCTCGGTGGCATCGGCGATCTTTCATAGACATAAACATCATCAAACATAATTGTAGAGAAGGATATGAGGATCAAAGTGGGGGATTTTGGGTTATCGAGGCGCTGGTGTTCACCGACTCATCATCGTCGAAGTTCGTTTGGACGGGGCCACAGGGAAGGTCGGGATACTTGGATCCAGAATACCATAGGTCGTTCAAGTTGACAGAAAAGAGTGACGTGTACAGTTTCGGGGTGGTATTGTTAGCGGACATGGTGGTGTTAAAGTGGGATCGCCACATAAGGTGGTGGACCGTTGCTTATTACATGGGCATTTTGGGTACTTCACATTTAGTAAGGGCATTTTGGTATTTAAAATAAAAGGTAATTTACAATGCCACCCCCTAGAGAATGTCAAGATTAGAGGGACACCCCCTCTCTTTCATCAAATTAGAGTTGAACCCCTGCCGTCGGTCTCTGTTAAGCCAAGAGTTAAAATGATCGTTATATCCCTTTCACTAACAACAAAAACAACAGTAGCAACAGAAAAGGCACGCTTACCATCATTTGCCTTCATTGCCGACGTCATTGCCATCATTGTCGTCATCTTATCTCTATATGTTGGTTGTGTTCTACTCAGCAGTGGTTGTGGCAGTAGTAATAGCAGTGGCAGCGGTCGATTAGGCAGCGCCCCAGGCTTCAACGACAGGAACATCGCTTCGAGTCCCCCTTCCATCCCCAACATTTGCGACAACGTCATCACCACCACTGGAACGAAAAAGGGTGAGGAAAAGAACTGTATGTGATCTAGATCTCCAAACCAAGGATTCTCAAAATGATCTGGCCTTGCAGTATGCGGCTTCTCCGATCTCCCCTTGTTCCTATCGAAACAAGACCAAAAAAAGCCCGCGCTGCCACCACCAACACAACAGTTAACTCCGGCCGAGGAGATGGGCTCCTGCTCCCTGTTTCAAATTTTCTTTTAACACGTTTATTTTCCTCCTACAAACATCGACACATCACAGAAGAAGATTGCAACAGCAGCCACTATTTGGTGGGGTAAGAAGACCTAGAGGAAAAGAGGATGGAAGAGGAGGGGTAAAAAGAATAAAGTAGCAGCCACTACAAAAGAAGATTGCAGCAGCAGCATCGACATCACTACAAATGCAGAAGAGGAGGAAATGGAGGAAGAGGAAGGGAGTAGACCTATTGTCCTTGCTGCTACTTTGTCATCCGGCATAAAGGGGAAAAACAAGAAATTCAGCTGGCTCTCTGGCTACTTTCTTCAGAAAAACCCTACTAACCAGGATGTTGATGACCCTGTTTCAGTCCTTAGTCTGTAAGATTGTAGTCTGATAAAAGTGAAACAGGGAAAGGGTTCTTAAATAGGGCCGACACAATGGGATCGGCGTCCGATGCCATCCTCGCCGCTGCTCTGAACGATCGCCGGTGCAATGGGGACCAAATTGATAGATTTGGGTGAAAGATACAGTAACTTATTATAAGGGTATTTTAGGCACTTCATATTTAATAAGGGCATTTTGGTATTTAAAATAAAATATTGTTGCTGACATCAACATATAGGGTATATTCCTTAACAGTGACTGACAGTAGGGGGTCCGAATCTAATTTGGTGAAAGAGAGGGGGTGTCCCTATAATACTGGCATTCTCCAGGGGGTGGCATTGTAAATTACCCTAAACTAAAATATAGTAGCTGACATCAGCATATAATGTATATTCCTTAATGAAGACTGACGGCAAGGGGTCCAAGTCTAATTTGGTGAAAGAAAGGGGGTGTTCCCTCTAATATTGACATTCTCCAAGGGGTGGCGTGGTAAATTACCCTTTATATTATAACTAATACAAAAAGTCTCATGTAAAAATAATATCATTTGACCAGTCAAACTTATTATAGAACAAGAGCATTTCTCTAAATTTTGATTTTTTATAACTTAATATGACTTAATGTTAATTTTTTATGATTTAATATGGCTAAATGTTGATTTTTAATGATTTGATGTTGTTTAATCTTGATTTTTTATGATACAAGGTATATATAGCTTACTAAATAATGCTAGAAAATAGAGAAAATAAAAAATAACACTTGGTCGCCTTGTTCGCCTTAAGGCGGGCGCCTTCTCGCCTAAGCACCTAGACAACCCTCCACCGCCTTAGTTCGCCTTGGACAAGACAATTGAGTCATATTAAGATAAAACAAGTAGCTCTTTTATTTTCTCAAAGAAGCTTGCATCACAAAAATTTTAACTTCTATATGGTTTACCTTGATAAAAGTTTCAACAATTTGTAACTTCGGCCTCACATTAACAGAGACAAAATGTTGTAGTCCATTGATCAAGACCTGAAAAGAAAGAGGAGCACCTTGGCTTCACAATCTACCAAAACAATAAAATAATGAGGAAAGGAAATTGATGAAAATCATGCACCCAAGGCATGGTTGAAGAGAACCTGCAGGTCTAGTGACATCAAAGCTCTTCCTTCATCAGTACATCTCTTCACTCGTGATAGGCCTTCGATAAGTGTTTCAGCAACACTTTCAAGTCCATATTCTAAGAGAAGGTCCTGAACCTGGTATCAGAGAGAACTTTTCAATGATCAGCCATATAGTTTTGAATATTTCTAGGCCTAGTAGTTTCCAGAAATTAGGAACCATTAAGGGCTAATAGTTTTTGTCAAAACCATGGGAAGAACCGTGCAGGGAAGAGCTGCACCCCTGAAACTTTCATTACATATGTGCCTGTAGGGCCAGAGGCACATCATCAATGGGAAGAGATCCGATACCTGGAGTGTCTCCCCCTAATAAGCTGCACTAGTTCTACAAGCACATTATAGATTGGCATCTATTTTGGGTTTTTGGTCATATCTATTCCTTACTAATTCTATAAGCAAGAGTCAGAACCTTGTGAAAAACCCCACAAATTTCAGCCCCTTAGATTACTTTCACTTTAGTTTACTTTGGAGGTAGTTCAGACTCCTTAACAGTTTACAGCCACTACCAGCTCCAAACTCGCGCCCAATAAGATCAGTTAAGGTCTTTTTAAGATTCTGAAATCTATTTTAGGTCTTGTTTCATAATCACTTGACAGCCTGGAAATATTTTGCAATTTCATCTTACAGATTATCTTTGCTATTCCATATTTTTTAAATAACAAATGGGAGGGAACCAGACTTTTTAGGTCTTTATGTCTGCATGATACATAAATCAGTAGGTGCAGGTAAAACTTGAGCATAATTCACAGGTTGAACCAGAAATTTCACTCAGAATTTAGAAGGATCCAAGCATTAAGAATTGAAAAATCTTCCAAATGTAATCTACAAACTAGAGAGAAAACATAAAAGAAAGAGAATGGCAAAAGGTTCAACGAATTATCAGTTCAAGGACTGGAAATATTTACAATAAAGAAAGAGACTTTGAGTAACCCTGCCTCACAAGAAAATGAGCCGTTTGCATGCAGTGATAATTTCATTATGCATTACCTCTTTGTGAATTCCCCCATGAGTAAGCCTTGTTTTATAATGCTTAAATTCTCCCAGCATCAAATCAACATACCTATTAAGACATCAAATAACATCATACCACGATTTAAATATTTGTAATTAACCTGTCATAAGAGTCGGAGAGAAGATAAATGGAAATATAGGCAAAGCATATATAAAACAGGAATTCACCGATCAAAATCCAACATTAAATTTCACCAAATTTTGCATAACAATGGAAAACTACCACATATCAACACAAAACTGAAAAGGAAGTTTCGATTAACATGACCTTAGTCATCGAAAATTCCATTGGTTTTCTGTAAGTAAAACAATAATATGGCCACAAAATACGGCGTAGTAATCATAACAAGTGGTAGTCAACTTCAATTAGTTTGGTCGCCTATAAGAAAAAAAAGATCAATTAGTTTGGTCTAAGCTTGTAACCCATCACTTTGGACACGTGGCATTCAATAAATAGGACCTATTTCCTGCACATGGCCAGCATAGCAAGGACTTCCTGGGTGACACAAGGCAGCTCAGTTGGGCCCAAATTTTGTGGACTGTCAGAGCCCAAGGTAAATTGCAGCGCAAATAGAGTTTGCCAAGTGGCAAAATAGAGCTTTGAAAAATCAGACTATGGCCTATGCGAGAGTGCACAGTAGTGGTCAGAGTACCATAGATGTGCATGGACAGATATTGAGATGTGTATGATTTACAAGGGGGTATTTGATTGAATTAGGCTCTGAAATTTAAAATGTAAAAAATCTAGACCATGTCCTCTCTACCCAAAGGTTAGAATAACCACATCATCTGTCCACGGGGCTCAATGAAGATGAACCACACGGGAAGGCCTTCCTAGAAAGGCAGCGCAAAGGTTGCTTTGCTTTGAAAAAATACCGAATAAACAACAAAGAGCATCTTCAATTTCTTTGAACAAAGTAATATTCGACAGTTTGACTGGACATGATCCCCAAGGGAGAATGAGAAGACACAATCTTAACTAGGATACAGAAACTTCAAAACAAAGATCAGGATTCAAAATGATGAACCATGTATTCATACATACAAAAGATAATCCTCAGGAAACATACCCATTGTGCTCTAGCCCAAGATCTTTTAGTTCCCATTTAGCATTAGCAATCCGATCAACATACCTGCAATTGTTAGGCAGTCAAAGCTAGTAACTATGCACAATAAATACAAATGAGAATGCAGACCAAGATATCTGCTAACGTCAACAAATGTAAGATTTCATATAAGTTGCAATAAAGTCCACTCATAAATAAGAAAAAATGTTGCTCGAGTAGCTACTAGTTCAGAATAACTAGGAGATCAACATCATTATGATATTACCACTCAATCAAATTAACAATTCCATACTAATAAAAAATCAAATTAAATAATTCAACTGCCAGTTCATTGCCATTCTTGATGAACAGTCACCATCAGTGATTTGGAGACACATTTAACAATGAATTCTGGTGAATCCTCTTGTGCGCCAATTTTGTCATACGATTACGTTAAAAAGGCTTCGTCTGGTATGCATTCTCAGAATGTAGAACGCATTCCTAACATAGAATGAGAATGCCGTTTGGAATCGCCTATTCTCGTTCTCAGCCAGCATGCGGATTGGGTAGGTAGTGTGTTCCAGAATAGATCGCGTTCTCTGACATCCATGAACAAGTAACACATACCAAGAAAATAATTAAATAAATATATATATAGTCTTAGAACGTGTTCTCGACCTAGAATGTATTCCAAAAATTATACCAAGCACAGCATTAATATACTATGTTGTCGTTCCCTAACAAAATTATTAAATGAAATAAAGAAAGGAGTTGTAGCCTATGCTTGGTTGTGAGACAGTGAGAGTGCATGTCACCATCTACAGTGCTACACTCAACTTCCTGATAAACGAGTCAGCATATAAAGATAATGATGTAGAAGCTGGAATACATGAAGCAGAAATACAGACATCTGACTTCTGTAATCACGGCCCTTCATGATTAGCCTCTCCCAAACAAACAAATAAAATGTACCAGCCACAACAGGACATGAGTAATCAAGGACAGAAAAAAGGTTAATCTTCAAAAAACAGAAAATAGCAGCTCCTACTTGACTGAGCTTCACCAATAGACATCAACGAATAAGGACTCAAAAGTACAGGGCAAAAGATAGCGAATGATGTATCATGTAGTCGACCAGCACGGCAGCACCACATGATCATTATCAAGAAAATCAAAGCAATAAAAGAGAAGAACAAGTAAATTATATTATTGACAACATCAACCCACTATAGACAGCAATCAACTGCACACAAAAAAGAAAACCACCATATAAATGGTGGTATGAAACAAATTCAATCATCACGCATCAAGTAAAATGATAGCCCTCTGTAGTAACTAAGAAGAGTTTAGATGTTGTAATGTAACACTTAGTCAAACAATCTAATAGCCCAAACAATACCAAGCCATACACATTGTTCATCCATAAAAACTAACACCAACTACTATGCACTGCGCATACTCAATTCACCTAAAATGCAAACAACAATGGGGTCGCCTAAAAACAACAACAAAGCCTTATCCTAACTTAATGGGGTCGGCTACATGGATCCAAGCAAGGATAAGGATCACCTAAAACACACAAAAAATAATAATAATAAATAAATAGAAAATGAATATAACTGCATAAATAGCAGCTATTGAAGTTTCAACAATTGTATCTTGAGATTAGAATGAGAAGGAAAGCAGAAGGAAGGGAATGGGAGCATACTGGAGGGTTTCCTATAAGCAATACTCCTACATTGATGAAGAGGAGAACCAACAATGAGACCCCTACATATTTCATCATATGACCACAGAGACCAGAGCATTCCAAAACATAAATACCCTCAGTAAAAGATATATTCTCAAAATATATCCATTTTGGTTACATGGTAATTGGATATCAATATATGAAAAGGCTGAACATAATATTTGAGCCACATTTCTTACTAAGAATAATAAATTGTAATAGTCTGATGAGTTACAAACTTTTTTTGGTGTTATCAATCTCTAGATTCCAAAGCGCTTTTTCTCTAGTAGCCATTTCCTTAGGTTTGAAAGATTTTACAGTGTTTCAGCATATTTCCTCGTGTGAAGCTTAGAGAACATATGTTTGCCAGACATGATGGAGGCAAGGAATTTGAAGTATCTGACACAATATTACCCAAAAAATCATAATAAACAACACGATAACATCCATAAATCCACACATTAATAATTTCAGTCATTTAGGGGCACAACCAGCTAAGTTGCCATGAACATCAAAGAGCATGGAAAAACATGTATTTGCACCACATTAAAATGCTGTCTCAACACTGAAATACGGGGTTAAAAAAAGAAAAACAACAGCAGAAGAGTGGTAGAGAAGATGGAGAATAGAACTTTCCAGCAACATTTGTTATTACTAGTGAGTTGTGACACAGAGATCATTTACACAGAACCAATTAAATTAACACATAATCTTGATTTTGTTATAATTAAAAACATTTTTTGCACATATGAGCCATAGATTATTGTGAAATTACCCGTTAATATGAAGAAGCAACCTAGCAGTTGTCCTATGGATGTACTCTGCAAGATCTGGCACAGAATCCACCTGATAAAAACCATTATTTTTTTCTTGGTCATTCTCAACCAAGAATTGAAATGATTCTGAAGCATGTAAATGGTGGATAAAAAGCAGAGTAAACCTATAACTAATAAGGATGAAGATAATAAAAAATGTTATGACATCATCACACAAAAACAAATATTCATACCATATTGACATAGAAATCTTCAACTATAGCTGCGTTATTTTGCAAAAGCATTGACTGGAGATGAGGCTTAGATCGATGCATTATTCGAGCAACAAGAGAAACTGTCTCAGCAGCTGCACATCTTTCCTGCAAAAAATAAAAATTAAAAAATAATTGTCAGTATTACTATTCTTGTTATTGTTATCAGTATTAATTGATAAACAACAGGACCAACCAACTCAAGAAAACAGACCAAAAATCCTTTTTCACCCCTACACACCTCCACAAATCTGCCCATCTCCCTCCGTTATATTTGTGGAAATGACCAAAAGCCCAACCATAACAGCAGAAACAACCAACTAGCTAAGAGCCCGCCCATTGCGGAAAATAATGACTTCCCACTGTCACATCATCTTTTTAATTTTAGAGCTTTTCTTCCTCCAGCTGTCCATATCAACATCACCTTGCACCCCAACATGATCACGGATCACTGCCCTAGCTAGGCAATTGATCCATTGATAATATTTATTACAGTTATATTTCTTCATTATCATAAAAACAAATGTGCCTCTAAACTCCCCCAAAAAAGGGGAAAAAATCGTACAGCTATGTTATTCAGCATGTAATGAATACCTTGAGCCCAAATGAAGTACTTGGCACATGACTTGGAGGACTTGTAGGAGTGACGTCCATTTGTGGGAATGATGTGTTCAAGGAAGTTGGAGAAGAGGAAGAAAATGATACTATCTGTGGTTTAATCCACTGATCACAATCTTGTGTAACTCTAGATAATGCAGTCTTGAGCCGGTCTGGGCACAAGAAGAAAATTTAATCCTTCAAGTGTATGAATTATCTTAAGCAGAAAATGTAGGTCAAGCCTTATCTAACAGAAATGAAGATCAAATATATGAAAACATATTTGGAAATATAAATAAAAAGGAAAAGGATCTTACAGGAAAGAGATTCTGTTAAACCTTTTCCACTAGGATAAATGTCTCGCTGACTGAATGTTTCAAATATGAAGTGGAAAAAGACTTCAAACAATTGGCAGATTCCCTGCAATGATTTACTGAATGAGAAACAGATGCAGAAAAAATCCATGGAAATGCATCACTAGAGCCCCACCACCAAACAAAAACAAAAAGGCCAAAGAAAACTAACGCATTGAAAAACTTAGAGCATACCTTAAAGAACTCAACATTGACTATTTCTAATTTTTGCATAAGCCTTGCATATTTGTCCATCAACCTAATCATTATACCTTCAATCAGCTAAATACATGTATAAAAGTATCAGAAAGTATGAAGGTCTACATGCAAAGATTTCTACCTTAGGAGACAAAGCGAGGACCCTGTTTGTGCTGTCGTCTCGTCATCATTCCAATGTGAAGAATGATTTCTTGAAAGCTTGGGTTTAGATATCCGACTTGGGAGCTGACTATCCTCATCAATAAAATCTGCTAAGAGATCCTCATTTTCATCCTCGGGAACAGAACTATTGCCATTCACATGATTTGCGTCACTGTTCCTTGGAGAGAACTTATCATGGTGTGAGATTTCAAAAGGCCTCTCATCAGCTGCCCCAGAGACTGTTGCTCCATTAAGCAGTAGGGAGGAGCTCAGAGATTCCATCGAGCCAGATGTCAGCTTTAATAGAAATGGATTTCCAGCTCTAAGCCATTGAAAAAATCCATTTTTCTGGTTGCCAGAGTCAATTGGCACTGAAGATTTCTTGGAATGAAGTGCCCGGAACTTGGCAGGATTCCCATCAGATGGAGCAATTAAAGCCGCTCCATCACCAACAAGTCCTGCCAAACTAATTCCTTGAATGGTGTCTGGTGGCATTTTCTGCCAAGTCTCCTTCTCCAGGACCATTTTCAGTGCCTGGACAATGCAGACCAATTTTGTCATATTTTCAGCCACATCTATATATAATATGCAGTCAATATGATGACTTTGGTACCAAAGCAAACTCATGGTTTCTTCTAAACACAATATGCATCAATATTTTTTTAAATCCATCTACAATAAACAATTTGATGCAGAAAGTAGTTGAATAGTTTAGATGCTGAACCCAAAATTGACCTAGGTTTGTACACAAATTTTCTTCTTTACAGTCTCAAACAAATAACATGTGAATCAAAAAGTAGGAGTCACAGAATCAAGGAAAAGCACAGCAAGAAGTAAAAGGAAAGAAAAAGAAAACACTAGGGCAGCAATCTATAATGACCTAAGAACCAAGACATTCCCCCAAAACCAGCCTAACAATCACCAGGGTCTCCACAAACCCCTACACCCAAAAAGAACACCTCCAGAACAAGCTTGACAACCCCACCATCTACAGACTTTGAAAATAAGTCAAATTTCCCATATATTTGATCCAAAGCTCAAAATTTGGTGACTATATTGATTTCCCATCGTGGTGAGTGACGGAAAGTTTTGGTGGCACATTTTCATTTTTATTGGAGGGGAAGGGGTCAATAGGTTATACCTTAAGTTTACAATTTTTTCCATTTTTGGAAATTAACACATCATTTTGTTGTTGCTGATAAAAAAAAAATTTGAATAGTATCAGCTGCATTTCTGCCAAAAGGGGGGGGGACAGTAAAGGAATTTCTGGGCGAAAAAGTTGACTATTTCACATAAATATTCAAAGTATGGTTTACCAAAACTGCACATTCAAAAAAAGATGTGGGTTGGAACCCATTATATACAAGGGAGACTGGGAAAGGAGCTAGACAGAGGCTAGGAAGAATATATCCTTCATAATCACCTAAGATAAGTATCCTTTTAAAAAAAAAAATATCAATGCAAGTCCAGCAGGAGCAAACCATATAAACATTTTAAATCCAAATAGAACTCTAGCATCATGAGAAAGTTCCAAGCTGGCCCAAAGTTTGTGCCCACCATTAACTACTGGAGGGAGGGGCATAGTACTGTTGGTCTGCATTTGTAGAATATCGAGGCCAAGTCATCACGCTATAAAAAATGGCCAAATACCCCTTTGGCTCTTCTTCTTAAAGAAGAATATCTCAAGGACATCTGGAAGTAGATTTCTTACAATGTACGCATGTCAATACCTAACTGAGACCAATTAGCCAAATCGTAATCGACCACTTAAAACCAAAACCAACTAACTTTTGTTCAATGGTTTGGTCTTGGTTTGCAGTTTGAGAAAATAGTGAATATTTGGTCGGTCCCAGCCTGAGATGTTTAGACTGACAAGGCCCAACTGATTAAATCAAAAAGATTGAAGTGCAGAACAGGGTAGTAAGTGAGTTTCAACAGTAGTTTTTTCTTTCATGACTAGCTCCTTTTCCCATAAAACTAGGTCAATGGCATTTACTGGGGCATACTCTCATTGGACAAGTACTTTTTATGCAACATAATGTGTTCAGTGGACTACCAAATCAATGTCATATGCTTATCTATGTACTGGTAGTTGTTTGACAAATCATCAGAAAAAGATAAAAAGTAGGGCTGTAGAGAATAATTATCCTATCCCACACCGTATAAGTAAGAATATCCCACAAGGAGAGCTACTGCAAATATTTTCTTATACCCTGATATTTATGTTCTGGATACTTCAATGCATGCGACCTGATATTATTAATTCCACAAGACTGCAGCAGAACATCAAAACTAATTCTCATCTTAACAACTGTTGCCATTCACAAGCTACCGTGCAAAAGAAAAGGCAAATACAGCCTAATTGATGTGTAGTAAGCCACTGTATAAAAAATCAAATTTAAAATAGAGTTCTATCTAAAAATAACAATTGACTGTTGCACAAAAGATTACTACTCGTGCAAAAAAATAAACAGGAACAATTCTGAAATGTTTGTGAAGAATGCAAATAATAATACAATAATAATGACAATGATAATGACAACAATAATAATACGATAATGGAAATGATAACAATAATAAATGAACAAACATATAAATAAGTAATAAGAACACTATATTAATCACAAACTGGCATACATGTATATTCTGCCGATGAAAGGCTGAGAAGTAATTTTCACAAACAGTCTTCAACCTCTGCCTGAATTCAACTGCTTCAATTCCACAAAAAGCTTCCCCAGCTAAGATGAAGACATTCAAATCTTCGTAATTTCTCAAGAATTGGTGCATGCTTGTTGAACAAACAGCAGAAGACGTAAGTAATACTGACACACGACTTGTGGTAAGATACCAAAGGTTCTTTCGACCTCTCTGTAATGTCTGCGCAACATATGCTATAGCATCTTTCCTCAGATCATCCCAAGAAGCACTGCTTGATGTCGGATCACCATCATCCCTTCCCTCATAAGTTGCTTCATGAGCATTTAAGGAGAGGGACCCAGTGGTTCCTGTAATATCATCCACAACTATGGTGCTTGTTCTAGATTCCATTGGCAAGGAATCAATTGGCACTCTATCCAAAGAATCAGAAAGAGAGCCATTTTCTGTTTGGGAATTACTCAAATTCTTTGGCAAATGAACATCTTCAGAACATGCAGAGATGTCATTAGGGTTCTGCTTCACGTGTTTTGTCCGGCATTCTGAATCCTGAAACAATAGATGTAAGTTCCTAGTAAAAATTATCTTATATATATAAAAAATAAAACCCTAAGACCAAAAAGAGGTCCAAGATGTAAAAGAGGGATAAAAAGCCAAAAACTGAAAATGACTAGTCATTGATGGAGAGAATAGTGAATCCAACAATCACTCAAAATGTCCTTCATACAGCTGGCCATTCTTTGGCAGGTTTATGTCTCTGTATTACTTGGCTGCAACTGCAAAACCATTAGTTGGGTAACTTGGGTTCGTCTTCTTGAAACAATCATTTTATTTATATATGGTGTGGGCTTATCTGTCAATCTATATAAGTTCATGATCCTGACTGCATGAAATCCTTCCTTGGATGTATTGGAGGTCATGGTCTAATTAGAAAAAGGAATGTTGGTCATGTTTGCTGCTATATTCAGATTGCTATGTCGATCAGTTAATAGGACGGATGTAGTTAAATGATAAGTAGAAGGCTTGTTATTTGTCCTAACTAGTGATTTGTGAAAATGAGGTGTGCTAATTGTGGTCATGCCAATTGTTCTTTAACGCATATCTTAAGCTTTCTAGTGATTTTATGACTTGATGTATAAGTCATGTTGATTTTTGATGACTTGACATGGTCATGTTGATTTTTTATGACTTGATGATGCTTAATGTTGATTTTTTATGTTATAGGGAATATACTGTACCGTACTAAATAATGTTAGAAAATAGGGGAAATAAAAGAAAACAAATGGGCGCCTTGGTCGCCATGGCAACGCAAGTCGCCTAATCGATGAGCCACCAATCTACCTCCATGGTATGTCGCGATGACAACTATGCTAGAATCTGAAGAATCTCAAATCCAGAAAGCATAACGGAGAAGTAAACTTTCCCAAAACATAGATCAAATCTGAAGGACAGATCTGGAGGAATGGAATAATCCTACCGGAATTAGGATTACAGAAAATCAGAACAAATATCAGATTCTGAACCAGTGGTATGTTCAGAATGTAGTCCGGTTGCTAAATCTGAAGTCTGATTTGAAATCACAGACTTAAACAATAAAAAACTTGAAATTCTAACAATAACATGGTATTCCACAAGAAAAGAAAATAAGTATGAAACTACTGATCTGATTTGATAGTGGACAACTTAAAGAAGGATGATAGAAGGATAGATTGATATGAACCAAGCATCTCACCTGGAACAAGACTGAAATCCCATCAATCTTGACTTTAACATCTTACCAAAGGCTGCACTGCATCTCACGGCGCTCTTCTCAATCTCACATAACATAGGGCAGAAAACCAAGCTTTTTATTCAAAATATAAATCCTGGAGGCTCTTTGGCCTTTACACTATTATATAGACTTGCTGGAAACTGAAACATGATTATTCAGGGAAGGTACCAATCAAAACCAATCCTTATCTACGACAAAGTATGGATAGACTAGGAAACCCTATTGTGATTGGATTCCTGTTACAAATAGGAAACTGAAATCAGCGAGCAAACTGAAACTAAAACTTCTCTTAGCTGCAGGCTAATTGGAGTGCCGTAATCTAATCCAACAACTTTATAGTAAAATAAGAAAGACTAGGACTTGATTAAACCCCCACGATTTGGAGTGAACCAGAACTGAACCGAGGTTCAGTTTTGATCAAGAAAATGGAACAAGTCACTGTTTGGCTCTGGTTTTGCTCCTGCAATGGTACTTATTTAAGTACCTCTTATCTGCATCACCCATCAACATGTGTTGTAAAACAAATAGTTATAAGAAGTAAAATATTATCCTTAATACATTAAAAAAAAATAAAAAATAAAAAGTTCACAATAATGCCAGAAGCTCATTCCAGTAAATCCAATCATGCATAACAACACTCTCTTATTCAAGAAAGTGCATTCACTGTACCCACATATTTGTATTCTCTGTAAACCACGAGTATATCATGAAAGAACATCAATGCCGTTTTTTCACTATTCATTAAATAAATTCAGCTTCAAAATTTAACACTTATCAAAGTACGCCTAGATACGAATTTGGTACTGCCAACTGACATATGCATGGCTCAAGTGCAACCAACAAATTTTTTCCTGCATTGCCATTAAATGTACTCCACTCATTGTCTTTCACAGTCTTTGCTGTTTCTTTAGTCACCAAGCTATAAAATTGTGTCCACTGATCCAGTATTGATTATTTACACTAAGAAAAACACAAAAAATACCATTTCTTTCTAATTTCTCCTAGCAGTTTCCTTGTCTCTTTTCCTTTCCTAAATAGGTAATGACGTAATGTAAAGACTAATACCCTAACCTTAATTTCAATGTATCAACTTTGCATTATATGATAAAAGGATTCAGAATTCAAACGACCCACAAGTTATTTGGTATGGGCTGAGCCACTAAAATTGATTGACAATTTCATTTTCTTAATATAGTATTCAACCAAATTTTGATGACATATTACAGATGCAGCCATCTGGTCCAGTAGAGAGTACAGTTTTAAATTTTAAGTAATGTGGAATTCTTCAATAACTATCACCACATGAACAAGGCCGAAGGGATTCCAAGGAATAAATAATTTTAATGTACATCAGCAGAAGAATAACTTCATTAACTTGTTCATAAAATCTAGTTTCATCCGAAGCAACAGAGATAGCAAACAAAGCAAAAAAGACATTAAAAAAAAAAAATCTAACTTCAAATATTAATGATAAAGAGGTACAACTGAGCAATTGCAATATATCAATATGGGTTTTCCTTACCATTTTGTCAGGTTGAAAGCTCATGATTGAATAATATGAACACATTAATTTAAATAGCACACCCAATGTTCCTAATAAACATTGTCGAAATCTTGATTCAGGTATCTGAAGGCATAGATCGCTGTATGTGAGTCTGGAGAAAGAACATTCAAGTAAATCAATTAATAAGTTGAATTTATATCTTGTTCAGCAATCAGCAATACAAGAACCATTCCTGAGAATACTCTCTCTCCTGAGATAATGCACCCATCAACACAAAAAGAAAAAGGAAATTATGCCAATTTTCCCTTAAAGGTCCACCATCATGTGTCAGTTACTGTAATTTGAATAAGTGGAAAGAATCATGATAATTTATGCATCTTCATGAAATTCCGTCTTTATGAACTAGAGCAACATAATGCATCTAAGGTGCAACAAGACTAATATTTCAAGGTTCCTTTTTAGACATAGAACCACTGAGTTTCTCCGTTTATAAAACCTAATCTGATTCATAAGCAGTCGGCTCCCAGCCCACAATCAGAATCAAACAGGATGGGTCAAGGAGAGGGGTCGGCAGGGACCAGAGTTGGATCTGTGGCAAACCAGAGACTCCGGAGGTATGGCGTCCTGTGCTGTGCCGTCATTTCGGATTCCCAACCGATTTCGGCACTAGTTAAATGGGGCCAATCAGACAGATCTTGAGTCAACTAGTAGATCATCAACACAGGGGCCCAATTCATTCTCCAGATGAGTTGGGAGCGGGGGCAGCCCATGTGCGACCAAGCAAACTACTTAGACATTTAGTTTAGGGTGACCCCCAACTCTAAACCAAGAATCAAGGGCCTCACTATAGCTAAAGGCCCCTAACAGAGTCACGGCAATGTTGGTCTACGATCACCAAGAATCAAATCTCCATTTTCCCTTGCCATGTTACATTCTTTAATGTCATTTGTCTCATTCTTGTACTCATACAATGGTCCAAATTTGTCACAAGGAAACAATTGACCAAGTAAGTTTTCAATATCAAAATCCCCCCCTCCCCAAAAAAAAGGGTTGTTCTCTCCATGGGCCATAGGGTAGCTTCTCTACCCAGGCCTTGGTTTTATTCGACATGGTAGCTTAGTTTGCACTTGAACTTTGTGGATGCCACTTTTCCAATGATATGTCAAGTTTCCAGTGCAGTGAGACCTCACAAAATGCAAGTACACGGCTAAGCGTTCGAAAATTAGTTTAAAAAAGGAAAATGACCATTCAGAAAACAAGAGAAAGAGTCCAATACATGGTGGTTCTACGGTTGAATGTCCAAGAAACTTGACACAGGCTGACCCAAACAGCAGCTAGAGCAGCCTCCACATGGCAAAGACCACAGTCCATGGTGAGTACTCATCATTGTTATTACTGCTAGGCTTGCCACTCCATGGCTTTTACGAACATCACTCTAGGAGTAATACAATGCCGCCTCCCCCCATTTTTTATTTAAGAAACAATTACCGTTAAGATATGTCACAATAAGGGGGTTTGCCCCTATCATGGACACTTTCATTTTCTTTATTTTGCTTCAGATTCTTTCCTAGTTTAGTTAGATTTCTATTCCTAGTTAGACTAGAGTTATTTAATTTGACTCCTATTTTCTATATCTTGATGTACAATGTACTAGTTACCATATTTGATTGTAACTCTTTGGCTAATATATAATAACGGTATGGGGGGCAAAGAATAACGATTCTGCTCTTATTGGCAGTCTCTCTCTCTCTCAAGTTACTGGTTACAAATCTTGGGTTTCTAACAATTACAAAGATAGAAAGTCAAAAAAGGGGGGGGGGGGGACCGAAGCCAAGAAAAACATAGCTACAAAAAGCCACAGACCAAACCCAGAGCAACCAACCCAACACCCACCAACCCTAGATCCCCAACACATTGACTGATTGAACACAAGACAAGGCCAAAGAGCAGGCATTCATCCCCAAGACCAAATACTAATGGGTATTACCACTCCATAACAAAATATTCTCTCCCAACCAGTAAATAATTCTTTATCATTGAACCCCCTCTTCGTCCAAGTTTTAATCATCTAATCAAAATCTCAATCAATACCAAGATGATCGTAGATTTTAGCTCATCCAAGGAAACCAATGCAAGCCTCATGCCCTGTCAAACAAAACAAATCAACCCACTTTCTCGGTCCCTAGGACACCCCACTTCAAGAGTCTTCTTGGTCAAGCAATCAATTCAGTTTCTAAAGAAACCAATGCAAGCCTCATACCCTTCCAAACAAAACAAACCAACCCTCTTTCGCAGTCCCCAGGATTCCCCACTTCAAGAGTCTTCTTGGTCAAGCAATCAATTCAGTTTCTTTTCTCAAGGAAGTCACCTTCATCTTCTAATTGTGACTACTTGAGAAAACCTTAGTCATTTCCAGCCCAAGTCACCACATCAAGATCTCTAAGGCCCTGTATGGTTGCGAGGGGGAAGAAGGGAAGTGAAATTAAATCAAAACTAAAATGAATATGACGTATTAGCAGGTTGAATGGGGCTGGAAATTTTGCAAAAAGGCAGACCCAAAGGTCCCTGCTAATACATCAAGTTTGTCCAAAGTGGAGCCGTCCAAGTGGGAAAATTGAACAATGAGAATTCTAGGATCACCGAAAGGGTGCACAACAAAGGTTAGACTCCTCTAAGGATGCACACCAATACATGAGAAGGCATATGATTGAATTTGAGTCCAAAATTTGACATGTGGCCTATCGAAAACATTCCCTAGATATCAAACAGTTGGAATTGCCACATCAACCTTCCACATGGCACAACTAGGTGGGTCGCTCATAGGGATCCTATGGATGCCAGTCCATAAACCATTTGCCTTTCCCTTTTTTTTTCCTGAGATGCACAAATTTTATTATTCCACTGGCTGAAAGGACTACAAAAATCTCTAATGCTCTTTCCATCTTTAAGATTTATGGTCGGCCAGACAAAGCAACTCGCTTGAACCAATGTTGGTAATAGGTAAGGAACAGATCTTACTATGTAATATTTAAAACATGATGCAAAATGAGTTGTATTCTAATGGATGTAAACTACAAATACTAAGAAAAAGTTCCCTAAGCCCATGAGTTTCTTCTTCCCACTTCTTCTAAACCTGCATTCACAACTCAATACTATCCTTTGATCGATACACACAAACCTAGTACAAAACACAGACTCAACAACGTGAGTTTAAAAGAGAGTACAAAGAAAAACATCTAAACACAATTATTCTATACACATAACTCATTATAAAAGAACAAGCTAAGGCAAACGAAAGAATTGGCCCTATGGTTCCTTAGTGCAAAATCGTCTAGTTCAAGGGTCATTCCTTGCCATAGCTTCACTATTTGGCATTCTATCCCCAACTGCCTCCTTACGCAGTCCTTCATCATCTACCGTCACATTCCAATTACCCCCTCCTGCTGCCTCTGCCCTCACAACACTGAGGACACTTCCCGCCTTTTCTTTTCCTACCCGCTCTCTTCCTCGGTTTGGAAAAGTGTCCTCCCAAGATGTTGGCCCTCCAGAAGGCCCATTCTCCCTTTTGATTGAGAATGGATCTAGATTGACATGACCTTTACAGGCTCCTCCATTTGTGACACTGTCGGCAAGCTTGTTTTTTGTGCAACCATTAACCACATCTAGATGGAGCATAACATTCGTAGATGGTCCTCCAATTCTTGCTCTGCGGACAAGATTTGGAAATCCATCTACTTTGACGTTACCTCCAAGATCCAATCCCTCCATCATTGCACAGTCCCTAGCACCCCTAGGAATAAACATATCATTGCTTCCTGGAGTTTATTGGTTGACACCACCACCACCCCCCACGTGATGTACCCCCTCTTCTTTCTTTGTTGTAATGCTTTCTCCCCCCCCTCTTGTTGTATCCCCTTGGATCCTTTTGGTTGCCTTTGCTAGATGCTTTGATGTAATTTGTTTTCCCCTGGTTTGGCTTTTCCTTGTTGGTTTATGCCTTCCCTCCCCCCTTTTTCCTCCCTCGTATATTCTTCTTCTCGCTTGGTAATGAATTTATTTATTCATCCCAAAAAAAAAAAGCAAATGAAAGAACATATCTTTGATACTTCATAGTGTACCGTGTACCATGACTTAGATGGAGCACAATCTCAGAAAATGGACCCCGGAACTCTTAGATCATTCCAACAAGATTTGGGACTCTATAGTGTTTGATGTTCATAGCAAGGCCTCCCCGGTCTCCTCTACAAGCGCTGACACCCCAAGGAACAGGTTTATTATTGTCTCCTAGGGTCTTCCAATCTCCGTTATTCAACCCGCCTCCCCCCATCTGAGGATTGGGGTTGGTTCTTCCTTGCTTTGTCTTTTTTCCCAATTTCCTGGGCCTTCTTGTATCTCTCTCCCCTTTTAAGAATGAATTTTTTTATTCACCCCAAAAAAAGTTTGAGCAAAACACTGTCATGAATTCTTAGTCCAGACAAAATGATCCATGCAAGAGACACTTGTTGGATTTTCCAAAATCAATAGTATTACAGAAAAGATACGACAAGAAGTCAAAGAACAAACAAACAATATAGTTTTTTAGACGAGAACTTCATAAAAATTTTACCATTAAAGGCATCAACGCAGTACTGTTTTCACATTTTTAAACTAAATAGAGATAAAATGAAAACCAAATTAGGTGATATGCAAAAAAGAATGAAAAAAGAAATGCATTAGCTGAAAATTATAATTTGCAGCCAAAATCAACCAACTATACAGCATTTTGACCAGCACTGAGAACTGAAGCAAATAGATCATCTAAAATATCTCCTAGGCCATCAGAAATTTAAGTCAACAAAAAAAGGACTGAAACAGTATTATGATTAATAAGCATACCTATTTTTTTCCACAATATGTAAGCCCTGATCCTGCCAAAGTAAATCAAATTTCCTTTCATTATAAGAAAAGAAGACACAAACTATGAATGTGTCTTAAAGCAATAACCTATAAATAATAAATAAAAATAAAAATACAAACATTACTGAGAAATTCATTACCATCCAACAGGAAGTAAGAAGAAAGAAAATAACGAGCATTGACAAACAGTTTCAGACCAAATAAAAAACAAACATGCTCACAAAAGGAAGAGGAAGTATTGGAAGTCACATTAAGACTAACATTTGACAGAAGACACTCAGATGTGGGACCAAGAAAAAGAAATTGTAGTTTTGTTAGCTACATGTCAATACAGATGTGCAAAAAGTACATTAGCACAAGACATTCAGAATCATCAAAATGCAACCAAACAATAGGTCTCCTTTCCAGCAAACGAGCTTATACCTCTTGCACAATACTTTTCAGTACGGAATGAGTTTCTGAGAGAACCTCCTGCATAAAGAAGCTCTGAATCTTTTCCGCAAGACCAGTTATGTCTCCTATTAATGCATAAGCATCAACTACCTGTCCAGCAATGTGATAATCTAACATATTAACTCCAAATTTGCAGAAAAGAAGCCAAACATAAAATAAACAAAACATTTTTCACAAATGCAAGGGCACAAAAAAAGTTGTTAATATGATGGATGCAATGCATTAATTAAATCTAATCACAAGAACCTGAAACCTTTTTCCTCCCCCCCCTCTTCCCCGGAGGGATGAAAAAAGTCACAAGAACTTTAGTGGTGATACTAAGGACAAACACCATAAAGAGGCATGACAGCTCTGATAAGAAAAGGCCAAAAAGGGAAATCAATATAACTCATATGTGAGCTATGTATCTATCCTATCCATAAATTTTATACCATCAGACAAAAAGTAAAACTTATAAATACTTCAAACGCAAAGAAAACAAATATGCATGCTGCATCCGCATTAAGATTGAACTTAACTCCACCACAGTTCCCCAATAACAATTCCTTGAATGTCTTCAAATTCTTTATGATTGAAAGACTGCCTGATGAGAAGAGAAGAATTGATGTCTGTGTATATGTGTGTGTGTGTGTGTGTGTGTGTGTGTGTGTGTAGGGATACTTCCTGACTTCTCACTGAAGATTTCTCCGTTGCTTTCTTTCCAAATTCTCCATGGAATTGCAAATGGTAGATGCTGCCATAGAAACCCTTCCTTCTGCACTAACATTCAGTTTGTGCTGTGAAGTAAACATGGGAGACGATTCCATCCCATTACACATAAACCCAAAATCCCGCCAACACTGCTGCAACTAACTCACATTCCCACAAAGTAATCAGTTGCAGTCAAGTCTCCTCACCATGAAAGTAAAAACTCTACTTGCGATGAAAAATGAAAACTCTCTTGACTAATCCACTTTCCCCACTGTTTCATTGCGAGAATCCTAGCAAATACTTCAGATACTCCCTCCCACAAAAAAATTTCCCCATTCTATACATACCTCTAGCCGTTCAAATAACAGCTTGTAATACGATTTAACTTTGACTGCCCATTAGCTTTGGTAATGGCTATAAACACGACTTAAAAATTGAAATATGAAACCAGGATTCAATAGGTTTCACATACTTGACAGAGACCCAGAAAATTTAAATATTTGGAAATGAAGTTTATTGACACTTTGCTGCACTAGAATATCGTTTTTTCCCTTCTTTTTTTTTTTTTAAGGCAAAGGATAAGGTTATTGGTGGAAAAGTAGACAAAAGATTTATAACCCAAAGATATGTGGGTGGAAGAACATTAGTCTTTATATGATAATAGAAAATGAGAATTAAACTTATACATAAAATGTAACAAAAAAAGTAATGATTCCCGTAAGACAACTCTCCCCGTTCCTTGAAAACACTAAAAAATTGCAATCAATCAGAAATGGAGCCAATGTCAGTGGACAGCTTTTGAATATTTCTACTCTTGTTTCGAAAATGCATTCATTTTCATATCTTTCCCAAATGAACTTGATTCTAAGACTAATAATTTCTATTACCTTTTCCTTTAGATTTTAAACTAGAGTCTGTCTTTCCGTAT
>NC_056564.1:605453-676341 GCF_013358625.1 Macadamia integrifolia | reverse complement strand
TGTCAGCACGGTTTTAGCTTACGATGTATTTGGAAGCCCTCGGCCAAATGAGTATTTTACAGAGAGCCGACAAGGAATTCCATTAATACACACCACCAAGACCAAGAGAAAATTCTCTCTCCAAGCTAAACCTCAAAATCCATTTAGCAAGGAGACTTTGCGATGCAGATCCAAGATACTCCCTCAAGTACCAGCGTAGGAGGATGAAACAGGCTTATTCTTAGCCTGCAGTTCATTTTAAAATATTATTCTGGTTTGGTTTTAAACACAGTTGTCAAGGCATCGCCTAAGCGTCTAGGCGCCTTGGTCTCATTGGTGTCGCCTTGCATCCAGGCTCCCTTCAATGCCTTGGGTCGCATAGATGCCATGACAACTATGGTTTTTGTGACAAACCCAGAACCTATAACCAGAACCTGCAAAAAGAGAGAGAGAGGATACTGCTAGAGAGACTAACAGTCGATGACTCTAGCCTCCTCCTCTTCCTCCATTGTGTTATATATATATATATATATATATGTATATTAAAATTCCAGATTACAAGAAAGCAAGGACTCTTAAGTCCTTGTGATAGACTAGAAGACTAGACTTCCTAATCAGACTAAGAAAGTAAATAACATGTAATCTAACTAGAAACAAAATATCCTAGCCTAATAAGGAAAGAAATAAAGAGAAGATTAACACCTAAGCAAGCTATCTAACACATCCCATAGTTTAACAGTTTTGAACCAGTAGCTCAATACTACTAGTCCATCATGGGATTTAGTCTTGGGCTAATCTTTTGTTATTTCTTTATTTATTAATTGCTTATACAGGTGGGGAACTCTAGTAAACATTGAAATCACAACAAAAGTTCATTAATTTAAGATGGGGAAAAAAAATAAAAAGCACATGATGCAGATCACTGCTAGAGATGGATAAACTGACAGTTATGTAGCTCTCCTCTTTGAACTCTTGGCAGACTCCTAATAGGAGAGAATCTAGCTTTTGAAGTGTCTTTGCTAGCCAAGCCTGCAGAAAGTAAGAACGGTAATGATGCAAACAATCACTAGTTGTTATCAACATGGACAAGAAAGAGAGAGAAATCAGGAGCTAACAAAGGAAAAACTATCCAAATGAACCAGTCCACAGTGGTGACTGGTGAGAAAATCAAACAGCTTTGTAAATGTTCTTTTGTACGAGTGAATCCACTAATAGTTTCACAATTTGTGAAAATTTCACCTCAACACCGCGGCTCATCTCTTGTATGGCTGAAAGCTCTGAAAAACTCTCCAAAATCTGCAAATACTCCGAGAGGACTTGAAATGCCTGCACAAAATATTGAGAGATGAAAACTCAGCTAAAATAATTTCAGGAAATATACATATCAGCTAATATTATTTCAGGAAATATACATTAAAAAAAAAAAAAAAAAATTCTATCTGTTAATTGAACAAAGGACATTGATGATTTAAGACATTTGCCACAATTTTGTGTCTGAAGTATATAATGAGCTAGTAGCCTAGTTATCTAATGCCGTACATCGGTACATAGACAGCTTCTAATCTATAAAGGATATAGTAATTCAAATTCCATAAAATAAAGCTTTCAAGAAGCGAATAGAAAAATTACAAAACCACCTTGAAGAAATTTCCTTCCTCAACATGAACTTCAAGGGCCACTTGCATGTCAATTGCATGACGAAGTTCGGTTAGAATTGGAAGCATGTCCTACAAGTAACAACATTCTTATCAGTCCATGACTCTTATAACTCAATCAGATCATCTTTGTGACTACATATGAATAAAGCTCATGATATATTCAACACAGGTGACCAGAACAATTAACACAATCTGACAAAGGTAGGAGATGAGTGCTAATATGTCATTTTGTAAAGTTCAAGGACAGGGAGCTCAACATCAAGGGTAAAGTAACAAAGCCCTTCCACCAAAATGGTTATGGAAGGAAAAAAAATAGAGGATTAAACTCCTTATTCCATGGAAGCATAACAAGAATTTCATTCTTTTGCTCACTCCTTCATCCATTATGACATAAGAAATTGTATAGAATGAGATTTTAGAACAACCTTTAGTAGAACAAATTCTCCCATAGGGATGCGTTCCACGTTTCCCTTGGCTATTCAACCCAACTCTTTAAAATGCCTTTGATTCCAAAGTAGTGATCAATTATCGTCAGACCAACTTGTAAATTTTCAAAAGAAAAAGGTTCTTTTGCCATGTTTTTTATTTTGGAAGAGAATGTAAGATCCATTTTAAAGCATCCCCAATGAATTTGTAGGATATGGGATAATTGATGAATTACCTTCCAAAGTCATGCAACACATAGGAATACTTTAGTAAGTGGGAGTAATCTTTAATGAAATAGATCCAATGTGAATGTATTACCACCTTTTCTTAAGGGGAAAAAAGGGTGTAACCGGTGCACGAGGCTCCCGCATGTGCAGGGTTCAGGGGAGGCGAGAATTATGCAGCCTCACCACGAGAATGTCGGGAGGTTGTTATGATCACTTGACCACCAGGTTGCAACATTTGTGCCTTACCGTTGTATAACCACCTTTTATATGATGCACAAATGTACAGTTTGTATATTTTTATAATAAAACATAATTACACAATCAATGTGTGGGTAATAATTAGCCCCATCAATGATTCAATAAATAAACCATAGATCAGAAAGTGATTACAAAAATAAACCTTAGGCTGTGGCCGGTTGTCATGAGAACATGAAAAAGTGTAGGAGTGTGTGGGGAAGCAAAGTGGAAAAAAATTAGACACATCTATTCCAATTTTTTTGTTTGGTTGTGTGCTAAAAAGGTGCCAGAAAACATAAAAAAAATAAAAAATAAATAAATTAAAGCCCATCAGGCCTACCCCTTCTTGAGCTTTAAGACACAAAAACAGGCCTTTTTGAAGAATGTAATGAGAGGTGAAAGGTGCAAATTCGAAGACATTCTCTGAACCCAACACAGGAAAAGAGTACATTTCTTCAAACTCTCACGCAATCTCTCACATTTCCTTGACAACCAAAGAGGCAAAGACAACCTTAGGGACTATAAATAAAAGCTACCATTTTAAAGAGCCATATGGTTCCCTTGCTGTGTATGTCAGACAAATCTTCTGCCATTTGGTGAGGAAACCTTTCAGCCAGAACCGAAGTGATGAAAAGAGGGTTGGGGCTATAGAAGTTTCTGATTTCGGCATAACCACATAAAAGAAGTTCAGCAGCAAGAAAAACCACACAGCTACACCGACCAAAGTTGTCAAGGCAACGACTAGGAGTCCAGGCGGTTTTCCTGGGGCCTAGGCGACAATCGCCTTGTTGCACTGCAGATCGCTTTGTGTTTTGGCACTTGTTTAAGCCAAATATCATTTAAGTAAATGATTTTATTTACTTAAGATATTATTCATAAATAAGCAAATACCCCCTATTTGAATCCAATAAAAATAGTTTAAAAATTAAATTCCAAAAGGATAAAAAGTCAACCCCCCAGTCCAAGAACAAAAACTGATTTTGGTTATAGGGGCGATTTTCAACTTTTAAATGCTGGGATTTTTCTCAATTATGAAAATTTTATAAATTCTATCATGTTAAAACATTGCTAAAAACCAAAAGTCCGGTAAAATAATCTTTTGTTTTGATATCCATAAAATTATTTTCATTCAGGCGATTTTAACAGCATTCGCGCACTTAAAAATAAGTTTGACCGGAGTATAACTTTGTCATTACAACTCAGATTTAAGTAATCTTCGACTTGTTGGAAAGATGGTTTTATGTTATAACTAATACAAAAAGTCTCATATAAAAATAATATCATTTGACCGGTCAAACTTCTTATAGAACAAGAGTATTTCTCTAAATGTTGATTTTTTTTTAATTTAATATGACTTAATGTTAATTTTTTATGATTTAATATGGCTAAATGTTGATTTTTAATGACTTGATATTGCTTAATCTTGATTTTTTATGATACAAGGTATATATAACTTACTAAATAATGTTAGAAAATAGGGAAAATAAAAAACAACACTAGATTGCCTTGTTCGCCTTAAGGCGGACGCCTTCTCGCCTAAGCGCTTAGACAACCCTCCACCGCCTTAGTTCGCCTTGTAGCCGTTGACCAAAACATTCAAATTGGTGTTTGCAAGTGGTTTGCAGATTATTCCCAAGTAGGGCAGTTTCAGGTCACACTTTTCTTCAGGAGGGTTCTAAATGGTGGAAAACTTGTTATCAGATCAATCAATAGGAGCAAAGCTGTTTGAGAGTACCAATAGCTTGGGGGCCACTCATAAATTCAGATACCCTCATGTCACTTGCAAATGCCAAAAAGAATGCTTTCTCAATGTCAAACTCCAATGGACCATCTCCACATTGGGACATTTTGTTTGCCCTAAAGCATTTTAGACTTACTGTAAGATACTGTGGATATTCACCTTGATGAAGCTAGCAAAGCTAGTACCATAAGATATAGATATTTCCCTCATTTGACAGAAAAAAAAAAAAAAAAAAATCTCCAATTTCTCTTCTAAGAGAAAAGGTAAACGACTTTTTTTCTTTTTGAAGAGAAACATTTCAAAAAACTTACATTTTAAGTTAAAGGCAAGGAATTACTGACAGTTAAGAAGATAACGGAATACAAAAACTTGGCAGGAGTGAAAATGAAAATTCATTTTTAATTAATAATATTGACATGAAATAAGAGAAAACATGAATATTTCAACAATCTCCAGGTTTTTGCTGTACCCAGAGGATTTATCTGGAATGAAAATGACAGTCAGCAGAACATCTAGGGACTGTAGAAATGGAGACTAATTCTCTTCAGCTTTAAGAACACATGACATAACTCTAAAGAGTCTTTGGATCAAAGGACTGAAAGAAGACTTCAACATTTTGCCAGGGGTCTTTCATCACATAAACTAACATCGAGGTGGTCAAAGTAATTCTGTACCTCCACCAAAAATCAGCAATATTTATAGGACAATAGAAGCCAAGAAAATTCCGAGTCATATAACTACTAGATGTCCAACTGTTCTGGTAAGTCGGTTCCAGCCAACATCACCATAATTAATTAACCACAACCACAATTGATGAAAAAGGCACCTTTCCCCCTCTATTTTGATTCCTCCCACCCTCCCCCCTGGACCCCTTCGAGGTTGTAGCATCATGGTTTTTTTTATTTTTCTTTTCCCTTGGGGGCCGTATATCCCCCCTTTCTTCTTGCTAATGAATTTCTTATTCAACCCAAAAAAATTAACCACAATTGAACGAGGGTTTTTTACCGCTCCAGGCCATTTAAAACATAGTCAGCAGGGACATAGGCATTTTTCCCTTAATTAATTATTTTTTTGGCTTATTAGAAAGAAAAAAAGTCAGTGCAAGTGTACAACACTAATAGTAGACTAAAATGGTGTAATAATTAAAGCTCTTTTCCAGCAACCGAGAAGAACAAGTTTTTTAAAATTAATCAAATAAATACAGTATCGAGAATCCGAGTTTCTTATCCTTTAAACAAACACAAAATTTTGAGTCACCAAGAAGGTACTAAATGTAACACAACTGGTCGTATCATTGTAAGCTAAAGAGATCCTGTTCCATCACTACAGGAAAGTTGCACTGTAGATTCTCACTAGGACCATATCCTCCTGATACAGCGAATCCTGCCCCACATCACCATTATTACAGGACCATTTGTTTGCCTTTCTTGCACATTACCTACCTCAACCAACTTTTCCTCATCCTAGGAAATAGGACCTATCACCTATTGGTGCCATTACTTCCACGAAGATGCCATAACTTTTGCTCCACATATTTAAGTATTCTCCAAATTTAAACGTCCAATAATACATTTAAGGAAGAACTTATAAAAGAGAAATGTTACTAGACAAGCCATTCCTAAGGCTAGGTACCCCCCCCCCAATTCAAAATCAAGAAACCCTTGAAGCATCTCAGAGTTGCCCTGATTCTGATGGAGAGGACTAGTAAGGAATGTGAGAAGGGGCTTTCTCTCCATAAAAGTGCTCACTGTAACATGCAAATTATTTCTCTTCTACAAAATAAAAGCACAGCAATGGTTAACTAATTCAGTCCTCATGCTGATATGAAAATGATACACTGAACAGCTGTCAACTTAAGAGGATTTCTAATCATGGGGGGGAAGCAAAATAGAGCAAATCAAAATCCATTAAAAGATGGTTAACGACCAAAATGGAAATAAGAGCATATACGTTGATGTTCTACTGACTCCTAACTTACTCATTGGACAAAAAATGCAAAGCCAGATGGATCCACTTTCCTTGAATCAAATCTAGGCAGAAGATGAATGGTGTGTAAAAAAACAAAGCACTCTATTGCACTAGCCATCATCATACACAATGTAAGTTCTGCTAATTGCTAGGATTTCAAGAGAAGTACCAGAAGAGCTTGTTTCTTTTTGGCATATGAAGTGACAACAAGGTCTCTTGATACTTCGTGCATTGAAGATGTTAGATGCCTTCTCCCATTCTGCAAAATAGAAAACGAATGGCAACAATATAATAAATAACTCCAGGGAGGTATCCAACAAGGAGATAAACTCGTACCTGATAAATGTATAAAATAATTGTTCCAAGCCATCTTTACTTCAAAGGATTATTTCATAATTTTAGATGCAAACCCATTGCTTACCATGCAAATGACATTCGCAACCTTCAAATCTTGCTCTAGTTCCCTCACCAGATGCATCCCCTTCACTGGCCAAAAATAAGTATCAAACATCTCATTTCAAATTGAAACCCATTTAAATATAAGTTCCACAATTTGAAATACATAATGAAACTAAGAACAACTCGCAACCAGAAAGTCAAGGAACTGCCCATAAAATCAGATATTAGGGAGAAAGAGAAAGAATCCAGATAATTAAAACAAAAATTGAATGGAAACTTGGTTAGAAACTAAAATATAAAATTGACAATCTTTCATGTAAAATATTAATTTTTCAACAATTAATGTATAGATTATATTATAAAAAATGGAGGAGAAAAGCAGAGAAAACAAAATGCAGCAGAAAACCACTCTCTCCCACCCCCAGAAAAAAAACTACATTTCCTCAGTATCTTTGACTAAATACATCAGAGAACTTCAGCAATAAGCACACTCAGACAAAAAGAACCAGTCCTATTTTCCAACAGATAGCCTGCATGTCAAGCACTATTAGAAGCCCTCCTGTTTCTTTCCTCCAAATGCACGGGCACATGCACAGAGGAGAAAAGCACTCAAATACAAACCCTCAATCCAGAAAGGACCCTGATGCAATCCCGGGGTTCAAAACCCTGAAATTGGAGGCTGTGGGCCCACCCAAACATTAGATAACTCAACTCAAATCGAGAATTGAGTGGCAGAACTGTAAATATAATGAACAGTGTAGGGTTCCTTTGGTATGAAACAGAACGAGGACTTAAAAGGACACAATTGTTCTAGTTGGGGGCAATTCTGGAATTAAAAGAAGATTAAGAAAACGATATAAAAAGGACTAAGGGGGTATCTAAGTCAATTCGAAATAGGGGGCTAAGGAAAAATTTAACACAAGGGATTTATATCGTGGGAGAAAGAGAGGGGGGGGTGATTGTCTTCAACCTCCCAATCGAAACAAGGAGGCAGAAGACCATAACTTATGAAGGAGAAGAACTTCAATTGCTATCTATTACAATATTAAATCCTTGTAACCAAACCCAGAAACCAGAAAAGAGAAGAAGAAGAGAAGAGAAGAGAAGAGAAGAGAAGAGAAGAAAGGAAGGAGACACCGTAGGCAGTCCCAAAAATAGAGCACAACCAAACCCTAATAGGAGCAAAGCATGTATTTATTAAAAATATGGAGGAAGATTACAAGTATACCCCCCCAAACATACAATCAAACCCTAATAGGAGCAAAGCAGGTCCGACAGGACAAGTATGCTTCGAAAGTCTCAACACTCCCCCTCAAGCTGGAGCATACACATCACCCATGCTCAGCTTGGTACACCCATTGCGAAAACTAAGAGCAAACAAAGTCTTAGTAAACATGTCAGCTAACTGATCCGTTGAAGGGACAAACGGAGTCTCAATCAACTTCTTTAGAACAGCATCACAAACAAAATGGCAGTCCACTTCTATGTGTTTGGTCCTCTCATGGAAGACAGGGTTACTAGCAATGTAAACTGCCGCTTGGTTGTCACAATACATCTTCATTGGCTTGTTCATTGGAAACCCCAACTCCAAGAGTAACAACCGCAGCCACATCAACTTAGCAGTAGTATGAGCCATAGCTCTGTACTCCGCTTCTGCACTAGACCAGGCAATAGTAGTCTGCTTCTTGCGACGCCACGTAATAAGATTACCTCCAACAAATGTGCAATATCCAATAGTAGATCGTCGATCACTTGCAGAGCCAGCCCAATCAGCATCAGAATATCCCACTAATTCCATATGCCGATTAGGACGATAAATCAACCCTTTTCCAGGGGCACCTTTTAGATAGCGAAGAATGCGAATAGCAGCATCCCAATGTGCTTTCTGAGGAGATTGCATGAACTAACTAAGAACTCCAACAGCATAGGAAATGTCAGGATGAGTCACAGTGAGGTAAATTAACTTACCAATCAAGCTCCTGTACTTATGCACATCCTGGAGGGGTTCACCATCATCCACACCAAACTTTTGATGAGGGTCCATAGGAATATCAACGGGTCTAGATGCAAGCATCCCAATATCAGATAGAAAATCCACCACATACTTCCTTTGATACAAACTGATCCCTTTCTTGTAGTGGATTACCTCAATCCCAAGGAAATAATGAAGTTGGCCTAGATCATTTGTCTGAAAATGGTACTGGAGATGATCTTTTACTTCAGAAATTCCTGCCTCATCATTACCAGTCAAAATAATATCATCAACATATACTACCAAAACAACCAGCTTATCACCTCAGTGACGAACAAACACAGAATGATCAGAATAACACTGAGAAAAACCACAAGTAACTATGGTAGCACTAAACTTGTCAAACCATGCCCGAGGAGACTGTTTAAGCCCATAGATAGCCTTGTGTATGCGACACACACGACCTGTACTCTCCCCCTGAGCAACATAACTGGGAGGTTGCTCCATGTACACCTCTTCCTATAGATCACCATACAAGAAGGCATTCTTGATGTCCAACTGAAATAAAGGTCAATCAAAGTTAACAGCAAGAGAAATAAGAAGAACAGAATTCAATCTAGCAATCGGGGAGGTCTCAAAGTAATCAACACCATAAGTCTGAGTATACCCCTTAGCAACCAAACGGCCCTTCAACTGCTCAACAGAGCCATCCGAATGATACTTAACAATGTACACCCAGTGACACTTCAGCAGATCCTTACTAGGAGGTAAATCTACCAGACTCCAGATACCACGACTCAAGAGAACATCCATTTCTACATCCATGGCAGCCTTCCATCCAGGGATACGGAGGGCCTCATTATGGGTACGGGGAATAGGATTAGTGAAAAGAAATAGGGCAAGACCATGGAAGGGAGAGGGAAGATGAGATAAAGACACAAAGTTATCAATAGGGTACACAACCATAGATTTTTTAGTGCAAGAACGTGTACCTTTCCTGTGCGCAATTGGTAAGTCATCAGACGGAGGAGGAAGAGGAGCTTCACCAGAGGAAGGTGGCAATGGATGGAATGAAGCATCAAGAGTAATTACCTCAGCATGTGGCTATCCAATCTTCTTCCTGCGCTGATAAACCTGTAGAGGAGAGCAGTCACTGGCACTAGGAGCATCAGGGAAGGGTATAAGTGAGGGTATGGGTGGAGGAGATGGAAAAGACCACTCTAAACTAGATGAGGGCACTGGAGGAGGGTAGAATGACATACCTTCAAAGAAGGTCACATCAACATTGACAAAGTTCCTATGTGTAGTCGGGTCATAACACTTATACCCTTTCTGAGTACGAGAATAACCCAAAAAAATGCATTTAGTAGATCGAGGAGACAACTTATCAACTTGTATGTGCAAATTATGAACAAAACACATACACCCAAAAACCCGAGGAGGAACGGGAAAACTCGATAAATTATGAAACATAACAGAGAAGGGAGATTTATCGGACAAAACAAATGATGGCATGCGGTTAATCAAATGACATGCAGTTAAGACTCCATCACACCAAAAATGCTTGAGAACATGCATATGCAACATCATGGCCTGGGCAACCTTAAGGAGGTGCCGATTCTTGCGCTCTACTACTCCATTTTGCTGTGGAGTATAGGCACAACTAGTTTGGTGGATCATCCCATTATTATCACAAAAATCAGAAATATCAGTTTGAGCATATTCTAAAGCATTATCAGAACGAAAAATTTTAATGCCAAACTAAGTCTTTATTTCATTATAGAATTTTTTGAATACATGTAAAAATTCAGACCTGTCCTTTAACATGTAAATCCATGTAAGGCGAGAATGATCATCCACAAATGTCACAAAATACTGAAACTCAAATCTATTACTAACTCTGCAAGGACCCCATACATCAAAGTGGACTAAAGAAAATAAAGACGGACTACGAGACACAGAGCGAGAGGGGAATGACACACGGCGATGTTTCCCTAACTCACAAGGCTCACACTCTAACCTAGGAGCAGACTTAAAGCTAGGAAATAAAAGCCGTAACCTAGAAAGCAACAAATGACCTAAACGACAATGTCATTGGAAGGGAGTAACGTCTCCAACAGCCATAGCAGTAGCGGCAGAGGCAGGACAGCCGTCGTTGAGGTAATATAATCTATTCTTTTCACGTCCTCCACCAATCATCTTCCTCGTGTAAAGATCCTGAAAGACACAGTAAGAAGGAAAGAATGTTACTGAGCAATTTAACGAACTAGTTAATTGACTCACAAAGAGAAGACTTAGTGGAAATTGAGGAACATGTAAGACAGAGGATAAGTTTATGGATGGAGTAGGTGAAATAGAACCATGACCTAGACCTGGTGTTGAAGTACCATTAGCAAGGATCATAGAGTTAGAACTGGAACTAGTAGAGAAGTTCTTAAAAAGTGATGACTTACCGGTCATATGGGCAGAAGCACCTGAATAAATGATCCAGGGGGTAGATGTAGTAGTAAAAAAGGGTGAGGCACCTGTGTGGCCGGAGCAACTGATTGATGTCATCGCGCAGACCGGTTGCTGAATCTCCTGAAGAAGGTGTTGGTTTAGTGTCAACTAGAGCCATTGTGTCAATACCATCATCTGACACTACATGATTAGCTAACTGTGTTGCCCACTCTGGTTTGCCATGCTTTGCCCAACAAGTCTCTACAGTATGGTTGGACTTTCCACAAAAAGTACACTAACGAGCTGTACGGTCAGAGGGCTGTCCACCAGTTCCTCGACCAACCGACCCACGACCTCCCCCATGACCGCGACCACATCCACGGTTGGCATAGAAGGCAGAATTGTCTTTAAAAGACTGATCAGGTTTTGTGAAAGAGGTAATTCGCTGCAATCGTGAGTAATTATCATTCAAAGTAGGCACAATATCCCCTGCAAGTGACCCTTCACTGCCTTCAGGTCATTGTTCAGACCAGCCAAGAATTTGGAGACGAAGAACTCGTTATGCTGAGCCTTCAATTTGTCAATGTCAGTGGTCAAGGGTTGAAAGACATTGAGTTCTTCAACCACACCCCTAAAAGCATGGTTCGTAAACTCAAGCAAAACATGCAAAATTTCACATGTATCGACACAGGTCAAAACGAAACCATAGGGGATTTTAAAAAATCTCCTATTTCGACTTGGTTTCGACCAAAATTCCCATGTTTCGACCAAAACATGGGAATTTTCGACCTTCTCTTGTGCATTTTGGCTCCAAAGTGTGGAAAACTTGGGGAAACAATGGAGATTTTCATTTTGGCACTTATTTATGTCAAATATCATTTATTACATTTACTTAAGATGTTATTCATAAATAAGGAAATACCCCTCATTTGAATCCAATAAAAATAGTTTAAAAATCAAATTCCTAAAGGATAAAAAGTCTACCCCCCAGTCCAAGAATAAAAACTGGATTTTGGTTATAGGGGAGATTTTCAATTTTAAATGCTGGGGTTTTTCTCAATTATGAAAATTTTATAAATCCTATAATGTTAAAACATTGCTAAAAACCAAAAGTCCAGTAAAATTATATTTTTTTTTATATCCCTAAAATTATTTTCATTCAGGCGATTTTAACAACATTCCCGCACTTTAAAATAAGTTTGACCGGAAAATAACTGTCATCACAACTCAGATTTAAGTAATCTTAGACTTGTTGGAAAGTTGATTTTATGTTATACCTAATACAAAAAGTTTCATGTAAAAATAAAAATCATTTGACCAGTCAAACTTATTATAGAACAAGAGCATTTCTCTAAATGTTGATTCTTTATAACTTAATGTTGATTTTTTATGATTTGATGCGGCTAAATGTTGATTTTAATGACTTGATGTGGCTTAATGTTGATTTTTTATGATATAATGTATATATAGCTTACTAAATAATGTTAGAAAAGATAACATGCGTTCCTTGAGGGTAGTGAGTCACTACTTGGATGAAACTGCCTAGACACTCTACTTGGAATTGAGTCACTACTTTTGAGTGTTGAGTAACTGAGTCACTACTGTTCAGTGTTGATAGATAACTGTCGATGATGTAATATTTTTATCTATTTTGGATCATCTGGATTATGTCTTATGTTTTGATGTAGATTGTAGACTATATATAGTAATTATGTAGTAAAGTTTCAGAATTTAAGCCAACTAGTCAGCGTAATGAATATCGAACCTTTGGTTCACCACACAAGCAAGACTTTATGTGTTTCTTTTACTAAACTAATTATGTGAATGTGTTAGAAATGTTTAAAATAGGTTGTACACAAAAAATCAGACAAAAAAAACATTGTTTGGGGGGTCAAAACCTAAGTTTCCACCATATCGAGAAAAATTCCTCAGTATCCTCGAAATTTCCCAAGTTTCCACCGAAATTTCGGTCTCCCCAGAGGTCGAAACCCAATACCGTGAACCTTGCCTGAAAGTACTGTAGTATTTTGCAAGTGGCTTGTCTGACTGCCGAAACTGAAACAGTTTTTCATAGATATCATAGATATGGGTCATGTTCTTCTCCTGAGAGTAGGTCTCCTTCAAGTCATTCCACACTCCCTTGGTAGTAAAATGAAACATAACATTGGCAGCGACATCTGGTTCCATATTGTTCCATAATCAAATTAAGATTAATGCATTCTCTTTCTATCATTGAGCATAACCAGTGTCAGATTATTTGGGAGGATCAGAGGTGGTGTAATCAAGCTTCTCCTTCGCCATCAAATAAATCTTGACCGACTGAGCCCAAAGAAGGTAATTCGAGCTTCCCTTAAGCTTGATAGATGTAATCTGGACATTCACATTGTCCAAGGTAGAAGAGGTAGTAGTAGGGGTAGGGGCTTTGATCTCAGCCATGAGAATCAAATAATAATCTCCCACCAATCAGATCTGAAAAACCAGCAGCAGAGAGCAATCGGACACCACAAATTACAATAAAAAAAATTTATCCGATAGAGGCAGCAGTAAGGGTCGAGTCAGCCTCGATGGGAGACCAAAAACTCTGCAAGAAAAGCTAGTCACATGGGTCAATCACAGCATGCAGCAGCAACTTTCAGCAGCAAGTATAAGCAGACTTAGAAGTAGTAGCGGCAGCCATCGATAGAGAAGAACAAGGCCAGCCCCTCTAAGAAGAACAAGAAACCAGCATCAAAACTGGTAGCAGTAGTATAGAAGTTGATTTACATGTACTGTAGATCACTTCATAATGATTAGGGCATAGTAATTGCAGCAAAAAGGCGCCTGCACACCGAAGAGAATTAGCGCTAGGTCGAAATCAGCAGCGATGGAATTTTTTGTAACCAATCGATTTGATTAGACCTGCTTTGATACCATGTTACAATATTAAATCCTTGTAACCAAAACCAGAAACCAGAAAAGAGAAGAAGAAGAGAAGAGAAGAGAAGAAAGGGAGGAGAAACCGCAGGCAGTCCCAAAAATAGAGCACAACCTGTGATCAGTCCAGTGTGTCTGATTGCAGGTCTCTTAGCATGTATTTATTAAAAATATGGAGGAAGATTACAAGTATACCCCCCAAACATACAACCAAACCCTAATAGGAGCAAAGCAGGTCCGATAGTACAAGTATGCCCCTATCGGACCTGTCTAGATAGATCGGGATTAGCGCTGTTCGACAGTTTCAACATCTCTCACATGGACTGAGGGTTATTCTGGCCAGTGGATGGATATGGTATTCTTCGGATGGGGTGCATCAACTTTTCTGGTCCATTGGTACCGCATGCCCTATTATGTATGGTATTCCCTTTGTATTTAAAGTGTCTTTTTTGAAAATGTGAAGCTTTCATTATCTTTCAAAAGTTCTAGTTTGGCACATGGTGTGATCTATATCAGTCTAAACTGACATATGCTAGAATCCATGGAAATGGAATTTCCTGATTTTTGACTTGGAATCCAATAGATTTGAAATCAGAGTTACTAATTCTACTATTTGGGTAATTTTTTCCAATTTCATGGAATTGAATGGCTAATTCCATTCTACTGCTTGGTGGACATCAAATAACCTATGGAATTTGTTACCGTGATTTCGAAAGTTAAGAAGGGGAATAATCAATCAACTTAAAACCTACGAAAATACAACATAAACATTCAGAAAAGAGGAAAAAATCATATGTTGGGTTCTGTACTTAGTGGCTCCAGTGAAATTGCTTCAGTTCCATTTCTCCACTTAAAAAGGCTGTTCATTACATTCTGCCCAGCCCAATTCTGCTGATCCAAAAGCACTTTAATAGGAGGTGATGGGGAGAGATTTCCACAATGCTTGAGAGCCACTCGTAGAGGATATGATGCAGATCACATCCCTTGTAAGAAGAGTTTTCGGATTTGAGTTTGATTCCCTTTTTTTGGGTCAAGTTGAACATATGGTTCTATAAGTTCGACCCAAATTTAAATCCCCCGTGGTTATATGGGTCATGGGCTAAGTAATTTTGAGTTTGTTTATTTATTTTATTTTTTATTTTTTATTTATTTATTTTTAAATTATTATGGGCTCTTTCTATAAGCCCAAAAATTAGAGATTTCAGGCTTATATGGGATTAAATAGTTAGTTATATTTTGTTACTTAATGATTAAGATAGATGGAGTAGAACTTTCTAATTTTGTTACATTCTATTTTGCATGTAATAGCAATTGTCCTCTAGAAAGATTCCATCCTAATTTCTATTTATTTGCTTTCTATTTTCCTTGTAATAGCTAGGGATCCTTTCTAGAAGGAGTACGTAATAGTATTTTCTTGGCGGCCAAGTAGCAAGGAGAGTTTCTATTATTGTAATCAGATAGTTGTTATTATAAGTAAAGAGCGAAGGGTACGATAGCCCATAGAGTTGATGTTTGAGAAAACTATGCTCTTTGTGATTGTGTTCACTGTGGTGAATCAGTCACGGCCCTTGTAGTGAGGCAACTAAGCATGTGGCAACCAAGGTGGTGAAGCCCAACTGCAGGCCATAGGTGGTGAAACCCATTGGTCATATCCTTCTCTCTCTTTCTCTTTCTTCTTCTTCCATAATGTTGTCAAATTCCAGCAACCGTCTTTGTTTCTATCATGGTCATCGGTAGGTAATCTCCATCTCTCTATGTGTCTTCTTATTATATCTTTAATATATATTTTTGTTAGTCACTTTTTTGCCGAATTCTATTCTGTTTTCCCCCTGCGGTTTCTGTTTTTAACCCTATTCTAACAGTGACTTTGTCATAATGTTCCCCCAATCCAGCCTTCGGAGAGGGCTCCAACTTTAACCAAACATTCTCCCCTATGAGTTCTTCCCTCAACCAGAACTGGAGCTCCATCTGACTTCTGCTTTGTGAGTAATCATTGTTTCTTTTCTGTTTCTAAATTGTCAAGTTTTTAATTTCTATTACCTACTGTTCCAGCAGATCTGACCAGTTGATATTTGGAAGGCTTAAATAACATCTCTAGATGACCATTTGATTCTAATTTCACCTTCATCCAACCATTAGATTCTTAGATATCATAGTTTTAATATTATGTCTCACTATGAATCTGTCCTGTGTAGTATGTTGTCTTTTAATCTGTCCACAGGTTATTGGTCTTCATCCGGTAACTTGTTTCTAAATATTTGATTGAGTACATCAATTACTTGCATCAGTGTTGAACCAACATTGAGTATATAAAACTTTGCTATCCTGGCAAAAAAATTTCTTTTGATTTGGTGATTAGGATTGTGGATGCTTTGAATTGGTGATTCTAGTAATGCCATCCGTATTACACTTCATGGCTATCTTTGGTGCTTTCACTGACAAGATGAAAGAATTAGCAGATGGCATGATTGGGACCTTGTGGTTGCTTTTAGGAGTTCTTTTAGTTTGGATCCTTTGAATGGTGATTTTACAACTGAGGATATGCTCCCAGATTTGTGTCCTCACTTGTAACTTATGATCAGGGATTACCAATAAATAAATGAGCAAAATGACAGAATCCACCATTGTCAATCTTAGCTTACTATTGATTCAAATTGTGTTTCTTAAATAATACCAGATTGTGATGACATCAACAATATGTGTTCATCATTGGTACAGTACTTGACTGCCTCAAACCTGATTTCTCTCCCATAGATTACTTTTAGCTTCCTTTTCTAGAACTCTAGGAAAATTTGTACATAGTTGTCAAGGCGTCGCCTAGGCGACGACTGGGCATCCAGGCGGTTTGCCAGGGGCCTAGGTGACACTCGCCTGTCAAGGCGTCGCCTAGGCGACGACTGGGCGTCCAGGCGGTTTGCCAAGGGCCTAGGTGACACTCGCCTTGTTGCACTGCATGTCACCTTGTGTTTTGGCATTTATTTATAAATTCTATCATGTTAAATCATTGCTAAAAACCAAAAGTCTGGTAAAATAGTGTTTTGTTTTGATATCCATAAAATTATTTTCATTCAGGCGATTTTAACAGCATTTGTGCACTTAAAAATAAATTTGACCGAGCATAACTTTGTCATTACAACTCAGATTTAAGTAATCTTAGACTTGTTGGAAAGCTGGTTTTATGTTATAACTAATACAAAAAGTCTCATGTAAAAATAAAATTATTTGACCAGTCAAACTTATTATAGAACAAGAGCATTTCTCTAAATGTTGATTTTTTATAACTTAATATGACTTAATGTTAATTTTTTATGCTTTGATGTGACTAAATGTTGATTTTTAATGACTTGATGTGGCTTAATCTTGATTTTTTATGATAAAAGGTATATATAGCTTACTAAATAATGTTAGAAAATAGGAAAAATAAAAAATAACACTTGGTCGCCTTGTTCGCCTTGTTCGTCTTGTTCGTCTTAAGGCGGGCGCCATCTCGCCTAAGCGCTTAGACAACCCTCCATCGCCTTGGTTCGCCTTGGCGTCGTGACAACTATAGATATGTATCTGCCTATTTTACCATTTCTGTTAACTTTTGCCTTGCTACTATTGGTATCATTACTTACAAACATTATTTTTGGGGTTTTCTGATAGTTGAAGTACATATGTTTTATAGTTTTGCTTGGCATGTAGGTTTTCAGCTCCTGGATGCATTTCTGTGTTGTCCGTGTCTTCATAGAGAGCATTCTGCGATATGGCTTGCCACCGTCTTTCTTGGTAGACCAGCTTTTTACTTTTTATGTTATGATTTATCTTGAACCATGGATTGGATTTTTGACAAAGCAATTGATTGTTGAATTAGTTGCAGGCTGCAGTGTTAGCTCCATCAGCGAAAAGTGAGAAGAAACTACGTTCTATACTTGAAAAGTTGTGTGACGGCACAAACAGGTCTGTCTATTCTCTATGCTATGTTTATTTCTATTATTACATTTAGTTATTTTGTACCTTTTATAGGATTAAGTGGTCTAAGGGTTCCAAATCAGTTAGCAACCTATCGCATGATAGTGATGCATTTTGAGAATCAGATTGATGCCATAAACTAGGGAATCATGAGAATATAGAGTGGAAGTGGGAAACAGAGTAACCTTTTTGACCATCTGATTGATTTCATAAAGCGTATCATGCCAATTGAAAGTGAAACTGGGAGAAGAGAAACCTTTTTGACCATCAGCTTTATAAAGGAAACTCTTTTGAAAACAGTGTCCTTGGAGTTGCTGAGTCATGATAACTGAAGAAAGAAAAATAATTTATGATGCTAAGAAAGAATTGCATCATGCTTGTGCACGTTGGGAGGGTGGAGCATCCGCTATGTGAAATATACTCAACAGAAGTTTATCAAAACACATCTGTTACTTTTTCCATTTTGGTGATGCTAGTCTTGTACAATAAGCATGATAGTTGGTGTCGAGCACGTGTATTTTGCTTTGGTTTTCTTGGATGCTAAAATGCACCTGCAGGCTTATTTGTATTCTTGTGATATAATGGGTTTCTTCCACCTGTCTACCTAACTTCAGAAATAAGCTTATGCTATGTGAATACCTATTTTGTGCTATGGTAACAGTTTAATCAGAAACGGAAGAAACAATAGAGGGTCCAAATTTTCTGTGGATAGCAAGTGATTGTCAAAAAAAAAAAAAAAAAAAATGACCCAAAAGCCAGAAGACAACTATAAAGAGACCTAAGCCAACTACAATTTGTCAAGATAGAAGTCCAAGGCATCCATATCACCAAATGTACTATGGCATGTGCCTTGCACTTTAGGCAAGACGCACATTTCTGTGGAATAGAAGAAACAGAAACTACCCCAGCTGATACACCTAGGTCCTATGACATAGCTCCAGGAAAATAAGTTCAAATCAGTGCATTTATAGGTAATGATCCTGATGACCGGTATGGTCAAGTGAATTTTCCCACAACAATCACAACACCCCACCCCACCCAAAAAAAAAAAAAAAAAAGAAAAAAAAATCCCATAACAGATCCTTCGTTAATTTAGTTTCTGCCAAGTGTACTTCTGGGTATTTAATTTTCCGTCGAGCACTTCAAAACATTATGTTTGTCTGAATGTATATTCAAAATTTTTTTTGCAAGAAAGTGTTCTTGCTCAACCTTGTGACGGTAAATGGGGATTCTCAAATCTTAACCCTAACCTATCCAACTCAAATTGGATTGAGTTGAAACTTCAGTTCAAGGCTTCTAGCTCCTAACTGATCATGTGACAGCAACAAAAGAGATCTTTTTTCTTGACCATAGATAATGTTGGAAGCAACTTGCAGCAGAGTTTTCTAAACTGAAAACCCAGATTAGAGTTCAACTCAACTTAACCAAGTTTTTTCCAACTAAATGGTACTGGCCACTTGAATTCTGTTCCACCATTCAACTCTATTTAAGGAGAGTTGAAGAAATCTGAAACTGAAAATGCTTTATTATTGAAGAATTTGTGTTCTGCCACATTTGTGTTGGCCTCTTAGGCCTTATCTGTAGAACTGAAATATGTAAATTCTTACTCTCAACTTAAATTCAAACCAAATAGACCTAATTGGTCTTTGAAAACTCTCTATGACGTGTCCCAATTAGTCCTAAATTTACTAAGTAAAGAACTCAAAAGTAATCTCACTTTCAAAAGTGGTGGAAGCTCTAAGTTCTACTAGGATTACCGGAGCTTTAAATAAAATAAAATGTGAAGTTGATTTATACTTGGATTAGTAGGAGGACCAAAACAAGAAGATTCATGGATAAAAGTCACTGTAGTAGGGAATTGGATGGGAAGGATGTTGGTTTTAAAAAAGAATTAAGGAAATTATTGTAATCATAATTGTGTCACCTATATAAAACCCTTGCCATATGTGGTAGTTATGCTTTTAAGATTTGGGGTTTGTTACACAACATGTTAGGTAATTATTACAAAATTTTCCTTTTTAGTTTGAATTTAATTTAATCTTACCTCCCTTCTCTTTTTTTCCCTTGCAACCAGATGAAGCCTATTCATAGTCTTCGATGTTTTGTTTTATGTGCCTGATAGTTTCTGCTACCTGTTGCTTCTCCTTGTGAATCCTCTGATCTGTCCAATTGTTGCCTCCTCTTTTAGACTTTAATCTTCCGTTAACATCAACGAAACCAGCTTCCTTAGTTATAGAATCGTTCCAATCAGATTTGACATAATTCTGACTCATCTCAATTTTCCTTTCATAGTTCTGAAGCTGTTCAACTGATCCGTGAAAGAAGCCTTTGAAAAAACCCAAATTTGGTTTGCAACTGATATTTCACTAGTTGCAGACTTTTCCAAGTTATCAAAAAGCAAGAAAAAACTATACTATTGCTTCCAGAATAGTGCTGGACTGCCATTGTTGCATTTTCTTTAGATGGTTACACTTCAGTAGGGGGGTTGGGGAGGGGAGGGGGAAGGTAATAGCCCGTAGACTCGAACTCGAGACCTCTTGGTGAGCATGGGCTTATCGCATACAACCTCACCAACTGTGCTAGGCACTTGTTGTTACCTCATTGATGCATTATTGGACATTTTATTGAGCACCACAATCGAGGATTCAATTCTCCATGTAACATGTTTACTTGATATACTAGCATGTATTTTTTGTGCATGTCTTTGCTGGTTTTAAGCCCCCTATTATGATTTTTATCTATTGTTGCAGCACCTACTGGAAATCTGAAGATGATTCTGGAGGGATGGCAGGTTTGGGAGGTGATGTTGACAGTCATCCATATGTTTCCTTCACAATCAATCTCATTTGATTTGGTTCGGAGTCCTATCACTTGACCATTTTGAATGATTCTGCAGTAATATTGGATGGGAACTGTGATAGTGTATATTAGCATAAATCACTCCAATTCTTTGGTTAATTTAAAAATATATTGAAGGGGTGCGTTTTCATGTTTCCTGAGAAATTTGTACTTCTCCATCTGTCAAACACCTAGAGGTTGTAAGTGTCAATTACAATACCTTTTTATTATTATTATTATTATTTTTATATGATATAAATCCTTATGAATATAGAAAATTCTCTTTGGCATGTATATTCCCTCTAACAGTGGCAGTCCAGCACCTCGCAGTCTTTTTTTTTTGGTCTGAAAGTTGAAAGTTTATTAAGAGAACGAGGACTCAGAAAACTCGAGCCCCATCCAGGGAACTATTTACAATAAAAGGTGGTGGATGAATCCACCAGAATTGGGAAATTTTAAACCTATTGGCACCTGAGGCAAGAAAATCCGCAAGGGAATTTGAGTCCCTGCCAATGAACCTAAAGACAACTCTTTTGAATGAGTGACAGAGCTCAATAACCTCCGTGACGAGTGTGTATCCCAGTCAAGTGACGACGTGCCTCCGACAGGGTGGTGATTGCGGGTAAGCAATCCGGCAAGATCGTGATCCGTTGGATCTCGAGACTTTGGGCAAGAAACATGCCATCGCGGATAGCTTCAAGCTCGGTGGCAGATGCCGAGAAGGATATATGGGACTTACACTTGGCTGCCAAGAACGAACCCCCCGGGTCCCAGATAATTGATCCCCTTCCGCCCGTATTTGAGGCGGCCTCCCAAGAACCGTCGCAGAAGATGGTGTGGAAATTCTCAAGCTGGGGAGCAATACAAGATATCGGCTGGTGATTAAAAGAGTTGGTGGCACCGGAACGGGACTGCCTACGTCCCTCAGAGATCAAGGAGTAGGCAACATGGGATGATTCCAAGTATGGGGTGGTAAATTCAAAGATGGCGCAATTCTGAGACTTCCAAATCTGCCACATGATAGAAGTCCACACCAGATCCAAGTCAAGAACATTAAAAGTCCTAAGAGAATGTTTTTGACTTATAATTAGGAGATGTGAGCACTCATTTTGCCTTGATCGCTCCAAGGACTTTTAATGTTCTTTGTAGAAACATGATGCAAGGATTAGAAAAATGAAGACGGTTAAACAGAAAGTAAACGGGTATCAGGGATTACCTCAGTATAGCTTTCCTCGCAGCGGAATGGATCGGGTTACACCATGCGTCGATCTGCACGAACAACGACGAGCGAAAGTTTGCGATGATCTCGCTAGGCAATTGTTAGGAAATATTCCACCCTCCAAATCCAAGGATTGCAATGGAGATCCTAGGAGACACACACTCTCAATTGGGAGAGACAGAAGAGAATAGGGAGAAAGAGATTAAGTCAAAACCCTAATTGGCTTTGTGACCAAAACCCTCTTCCTTATAAAGAATTTGCTAACTAGGGTTTCCAATTCTAGTGAATCTATGATTACCCCAAGTGGGCGACTCATGAAGGAACCAGGTTGGAACCCAGTCCGACCCATATTAATTAACATCTCTCACTTGCCCACGTTGGGCGGACATACTCAATTGTCCATTCTAGAAGTCTCTCTACCATAGGTGTCTCATCATACAGGAAATGGAAATGAGTGTTATATCAAGCTTCCATCTAACCAACATAGCACATCACTCACAAATAATCTGGGGTACCCTAAACAATCAAATTACACCAAATCTAGCACTCTCGATCCCTCATAATGAGCAGTGCTAACCTTAAAACATGCAATGTGCTTATGACTATGTCAAAATACAAATACGACAAGTCGTCTGGGCAATAAGCTACAAAACAAGGGTGCAATATTGAATAGTTTTCCTTAAGCCCACATGTCAATTCGACTATTCCCAATCGCTTTCCCAATTGTGTCCTGCTGGACCGCATCATCCATGATCCTAAGGAGCACATCAAAGTAGCATCATTGGATATCCCCTTCATGACATGGTCTCAGGTAGAGGGTATCCATAGGATCAACTCAGTTTTGATCTAAGGGGCTCACATAGTGACGAAGAAGGGATCCATTCAGCCACTCTCACAAACGGTCGAAATAAAGCACATACAGTTTGAAATGTATGCTATGGTGCAACTCCCACTATGATGGGCATGTCACTCATAAAATAAAAGAACACTATACGAGTCTGGGTTCAGTCGCACTTTTAAGTGCCTCACCAGAGTAAATCAGCCTGTAGACACCCAGTTTTGTCACCCTTCCCTGACAATGACCATACTTGGATGATGGATGCGAATCTTCACTTCCATTGGATGAGATGCAATTGACTGTGGTAGTCTCACCCTGACAGCCCCCAAATCACCTGAAAACTATAAAAACCCAATGCGGGAAGAAAGAGGGTCTAATTTTAAATTTTTATATATGAAGGAATCCATTCAAAAGTGACCATACAAATGGATAGTACTCAGAAATACGATTCCAACGATATATGGTGCGTCAAAATTGGACTTACGGATCTCCCATAATCAGAAGTGGCCCCGTACGTGCGTGCACACCCCTGTGCATGCACGTGCACAACCCCGTGCACACCCATGCACATATCCACTTAACCTCGCCCATGCGTGCACATTCTCATGCACACACATGGGTGTCACCCATGCACACAACCCCCTAACCTCCCCATGCATGCACACACTCGAGCACCACCAATGCACGCACACGTGCAACAATGACGCATGCAACCCTACACCTGTACACAACCCAACCCTAATCAACCCTAATCAGTTTAAACCAGCCCTGTTTAAATCCCGACCAACCTCGATCAAACCCTGATCAAACATGATCAGCCCAATCCGACACCAATTGACCCTTTTTAGGGCTGTGCAGCCCTAGACAAACCTGCCAGGTGCCCGAATTTTTCGCTAGCAGGTTTTTCCCTTGGTTTTTTCCCAAAAAATGGATTTTTGGACAAAAATATATTTTCCCGACACTCCCGTGTTTTCCCAGAAAATCCCACCAGCAGTCGGGTTTTCTGTTAGAATCCCATTTTTGGAGAAAGATCCTTTCCGGCACTCCCATAGACTTTTTCTGGCACTTTCGTAGATTTTCTGACATTTTCGTATTTTTCCAGAAAATATTCCCAACAGTTGGGTTTTCTACTAAAATCCCAGTTTTTAAAAAATATCTTTCCTAACATTACCATAAAATATTCTCTATAGTATGGTTTTCTGCTAAAATCCCAGTTTTTGTGAAAAGATTCTGTTTGCAAGAAAATATGTTCACTCCCCATCACACTTTGAATTATACCATTGGACAATAGGAATAGCTACCTCCTATTATCCTCTGGGTAAAGAATGTGTGTCTTCACCCCATTGGTTTGCAAGAAAATATCTTCTTACCTTTTTGGGTGAAGAAGAAATCTCTTCAAACTTTGAAATATACCACTGGGCTATAGGGAGAGTGCCCTTCTATTATCCTCTGGGTAAAAATGTGTGCCTTCACCTCATTGGTTGGAAAAAGTATAAATACCCCCCTCTCGTTGAAAAAACACACCGAAGCCTCCTTAAGAGCATTCTTGTAGAGAAGCTCTGCCCTCTCTCCTCCTCCCCTCCCCCTTCGAGTTTCTTCAGGTCTTCGAAGCGATCTTCGTCAAGATCCAAAATCTTATTCGGATCTTCGAAGTGTTCTTCAGGACTTTGAAGATCTTTAATCTATTTTTTTGTTTTATCAAAAATAGTATGTTTTTAGCTTCCCTCCTTTGAATGTTCTTGGTTTTTACCAAAAGTAGAAATCCCTCCCCCTTGAGGTTCTTCGGGTCTACGAAGAGATCTTTGTCATAATCCGGAGTTCTATTCGGATCTTCAAAATGTTCCTCAGGGCTTTGGGGATCTTCAATCCATTTTTTAGGTCAATCTATTTTTTTACCAAAAATAGCCGTTCCCAGCAGAAGCTCTGCCCGAGTGCCTTGGAATCTTTTCAAAAATAGTCATTCCTAGTGGAAGCTCTGCTGGAGTACCACCTCAGCCTAGCCCTCTCATAGCTTATCCCTAGAGAAAGCTCTGCCGGAGTTCCACCAGAATCTTTTTCTAGAAGTAGCTAACCCTAGCGGAAGCTCTATCGAAATCCTGACCTGACTTTTTCAGAAGTAGCTCATCCCTAGCAGAAGCTCTACCAAAGTACTAACTCGACTTTTTCGGAAGTAGCTCATCCTTAGCTGAAGCTCTGCCTAAGTGTCACCTCATTAAACCTAGAAGTAGCTCATCCCTAGCACATGCTCTGTCGAAGTCAACAGCCTAAAAGTAACCAATTCTAAGTCAGACCTCCGTCCGTAGATTACCACAATCAGCATCTCTTGAAACCAAAAGTTGGAGTTCAAGACCATCTTCCCCCGAGCCGGGAGAATCCATAAGAAAAGTCAGTATCAATTAGGGGCCCACCCCTTTTGACCCGAAACAAGGGTCAAATTCAGGTATAATCTCTCTCCTCATTTAAGCATAATGTAGATATCTAATTAACCTTGTTTTAGTGTACATAAATAGTTGTTTTTATTTAATGTACATAAGCTTGATAATTTATCCATGCATGCAGAATAGGAACAATTATGGAAAATTTTCGTTCTTAAGCATCTAGTAGGAAGACCGGTTGAACCGGGTAGATTGGGTGCCTAACACCTTCCCAATTCTATAACCTGACTCTTACCCTAAATCTCTGGACTAGACCAACTTTCGGGCCCTTTTCTCAGGAATCGGGCCTACTTTGGGTCCTTGCCCACAATCAGAGGTAGCGACTCCACACCCTTTTTGTATGATCCCAATCCCCTGTATTGGACTATTATCAAACCTCGTCTTTATGACGAACCCGGCACACCTAAAAATAGGCTTCCACGTATTTTCGAGTGGTGATACGACGGCACGGGGCCCGCAAAAGCACAACAACCCTTTCCTTATCCACCCCAAAGTATATCGAGAGAGAGGAGAGAATTCATGAATCCGATGGAGACACCTTCCCCTGCACGGGGGATTAGAGATCCGGATTCGAGGTCCGCTACCCTCACAGTGGTGACTCCACTGGGGACTTGTCAAGCTTCTGATACTAGATGCTACCTTTAAATGCAAGAACATTTTTCACCACATCTATTTGAAAACATGTTTGGCTAACCCCATGTGTGTAAATTGTATTCACTAACTATATCATGCATCGTGCTCGAAGTGAAATCATTTGGCGAGAGACTCCCTATCATACCCGCACCCTCGGGGAGGTCAGTGTATGATATGGAGAGTATTTTGAGAACAAATGATAGTCGCTTCCTGTACAAGAGTGGAAGGTATCGTCAAAAGGCAAGGATGTTATTATTGTGCCAGCACCCTCGAGGAGGTTTATGCACTTTATGGCATTGTGAGATCGAATGATGGTTACCCTACACTACACCTCACACACGTTCACTCATGGTTCTACCAACCCCGTAGTGGTCCTTACCATCCCCTCATGTGAAGTCTCGTAGAATGGGGTAGGGAGCTACACCCTTGGCCAAGTACCCTTGAGGTGCGTTAAAAGATCAGTACCTAGCGCATATCGATCTTGTCAAGGAAGCCTTGTCGGTCCCATTGCATCCATTGCATACTCAACATCATGTAGAAAATAGATGGAGAAGCTAGGAGAGCCACAAGCTAACTGTAGAACTTGTTTGCGATCTTGAAAAAGAATTTTCCTACATTATATTCCCATCATAAAGAATTATTTTCCTGAGTGGGTTTCGGATAAAAGGTGTCCCTCCTTAAGAAAAATGTCTAAATACATGACTCAGGGGCAATCCCATCAAAGTCACGTAAAGCCCCGAGAAGTCTCGAGAAAATCAGGAGAAAGGACACCTGGTGAGAAAAAGAGTAAGGAAAGCATGACTTTATTACATGGAATATCTTATGAGAATATTCTCGACAAACCATTTTTATGAAATTCTCACCAATGGTATCAAGTGGACTAGGGGCACGTTCCCTTATCCACTTTCTATCATACGGTGAACTGACTTAGGTTGAAGTATTGATTGATAAAATTGAATGAATGATTGAACATGGGATGGGAATATCAGAACCTTAAAATAAATCACCTTTTAGTTTAGGTACAATTTCACATCTCAAGCATTCGCCGCAATCCATTTGGACATGTCAGGGCAGTCAGTTGACTCGTTTAAGTGCAGTGTCACCTACGTTGTCTCTTCGAGATTGTCTACTACCAAGTGAGTGCACTTTGGAAGATATGGATCCAGCAGATAGTGAAACTCCAGTTCAGGCATGGGTACGTCTCATTAAGGCATTACAAGAAGAAATGATTGAGGTCAAGAATGGGTTAGCACAAGTATTCCACCTACTTCAAAACCCTCCTAGGATCGATCTCACCTCAACTTCAGGAAAGCAAGAGCATAATAGACCTACAGGGCATTGAGGAGCTTCCCCCACCCATCAGAATGGCCAGAGAGGAGTCTACCCTTGAGTCCCCACTCCGAGGGTGATGATCGAGGATGAAGAAGAAGAATTTGCAGCATATGTCAGAATGGAACCTCCTGCGACAGAGAGAAAGAAAGCTCCGAGAGTAGTTGAAAAAGTTGGGGGATCTAACCCGAGTTAGGAAGATTCAAGAAAGTCATATGGCTGATGAAATGAGTTTCTTCTCTGGAGCAAGAATCCCTGAGAAATTCAAGTGGTGAATTGATAGAATTGATGGATTAGGGGATCCTATGGCTCACTTGAAAGTCTTCCTCAGCATTGCCAAGTCATGGCAACTAACAAATAACCAGATGGGTCAAGAATTTATGTTGAGATTGTCAGGAATAGCTTTGAGATGGCTCACACAGTTGGAGCCAGCACAAACATAGAATTGGGCAGCATTGGTGGAAGCCTTCACCAAACAATAATTTTATAATACTGAGGTAGATGTGAAGCGTCGAGAGCTAGAAACCTTGAGGCAGCAGCCAAGAGAATGATTCATTGCCTTCCTCATGAGGTTCAGGGATAAGGCTGCCAAGATGGCAGAGCGACCTTCAGAAGCTGAGCAAGTGGAGATGCTAATTGAAAATATGTTCAAGCCTTATTATGATGTCCTCTACTACCAACATTTGCAGACCTTTGAGGCGTTGATAGCCACAGGGACACGCATTGAGAATAAGATCCTACGAGAAGCATAATACCTTGGAACTTCTCAGGATAGAGGAAAAGGTACAACGGTTGGACGAGGAAAAGGTCCCAAAGCCAACATTGTCAGTTCAACCCAACAATCAATGGCGGCCATCTATCCATCACAACCATTTGCGATACAAGCCGATGCTCCAGCTCAGAAGTCCCCTCGCCAAAGAAAATAATTTTTTGACTTAGGGATGCCAATCACAGCAGTATATGAGAATTTGAAGAAGCAAGGACTGTTGAGAACAGTGGCTCTAAGAGTAATTCCCACTCTTTTCCCAACTTGGCATCGAGACCATGAGTATTGTGCTTATCATGCCCAGAAGGGGCACGCCACAAAAAGGTGCCTAGGATTATAGTATGCAGTTCAAGATCTGATGGATAACGGGATGATTGAAGTCAAGGTCAAACAATCTCCTAATGTTACCACTAGCCCACTCCCAGATCATAGTATGGTCAACTAGTTGGATGATAATGAGTCGAAAGAAAGTGACCCCACTTAGTTCATTCAGCCGAAGAAGCAAAAGGGTCGTCTGACCACCCGAGCCTATCGGAAGATCTTGGCGCAAAGAACAAAGGCCATGAAACTTCATCAAGAAGAAGAATCATTAAAAGAAGAAAAGGGAGAGCAGATGTCCACCTTCCCTCCTTCATCCAACCAACCATTACCTCCCGATTATTCGGGATCAAACCTTCCATCATCATTCAATCAACCTTTACCTCCATCCAACTATCCCTAATACCCGCCATATAACCCTCATCCTCTACCTCTACAATATTATCGCCCCTTACTAAACAACCTTTAACCCCCCTCAAAATGAAGGGGCTGATGAAGAGCCTAATAAAGAGCCTAATGAAGAACCTGATGAAGAGCCAAGTGAAGGGAAAATCAATGATGATGACGATGAGGAAGAGGACAAAGATTTGAACGAAAGATGAAAGTGATGACAATTTTCCAGACTAGGATGATTACCTTGGGCCCCGAAAATCAGGATGTGGATGATTAGTCGGAATATTACTCATCAGATCACCAAACATGTTTCTTAGTTTATTCTATCGATGGTGATGACCTAATAGCCAATCCGATAGGTGGTATTCAGCCTTCCCTCTACATGGGAGGAGATGATTCTACATCAGACTCAAAAAATGATAAGGAATCTGGAGAGCCGATGCAAGTTTATATAGACTAACGGGAATCCACATTAGAGATGGAAGAAAAGCAATGCGAAGGGTACTCAAACACATTAAGGATGCAGGAAAAAATAGAAGAAATTGACAACATGCTGGGTGAAGTAACTATCGGTGATCATTACTACTGTGAGTAGCTGAATGATCTGGAGGAAATAGGGCCAAACGACACATTCACAGGGGCAGTAGAGGCCGTATTCCAACAACTTTCTAATGTAGTAAAAAAGTTACGAACTAGGGCTATCGACATTTGTGGAGGACCTCGACTTCCCACTTCGAGTCGAGAAGGAGGATCTGAAGAAGATGATCGAATGGTTGGAATTATCACCATTACAAATAGCGATGATGGGAATCAGTACCCCACTGAGATTATTATAAAGAAGCCCGCCGGAGTGATGGAGACCCAAAGTGGGAAAGACTACAAAGGCAAGGCTCTAGAAGTGGAACAACCCCGCAAGTATGAGACAGGATCCAGTAGCTTGAAGAAGGAACCAGAAAATCCAATGTTGGCTCAACTAAAGAAGGCTCAAGCCAACATTTCCATCTGGGGATTATTGATGGCCTCTCCCCCTCACCATGAGGCAGTATTGAAATCCCTCACTCATGTGCAAGCACCGATTGAGATAGACCCAGTGTAGCTCTCCCACATAGTAGGGGCAACATATGCAGTGCAGTCTCTCATATTCTCAAACTCTAAAATTTTCAAAGGGGGTTCTTACAACAAAGCTTTGTACATCACGGTGGATTGTCTGGACAAGACCATTCCTCAGGTACTCATTGAAAATGGGTCCGCCTTGAATGTCCTACAATTGAGATCGACCAGTAGCTTTGGCATTAATGTTGAGAAGATGAAGGAATCAGGTCAAACCATCAGAGCCTATGATAACTCAAAGAGGGAAATTCTAGGAGTAATCACCTTGGTTGTGGTAGTTGGCTCAGTGAAGTTTGATGTAGACTTCTAAGTGATTGATATACCGGCTTCCTTCAACATACTTCTAGGGAGGCCATGGCTACATCATGCCAAAACATTATCATCTAGTCTCCATCAGAAGGTCAAATTCCTATATGAAGGTAAAGTGATCGTTGTCTCAGGAGACCCTAAAGTGGTCAATAGTTGGATAACATAGAGAAAGGAGAAGAGAAAATAGATGAAGTTCGCCTCGGTGGACTTGAAATATAGGGGACTTGTGCAGTGCTCCCAAAAGGGACAGTCGAAGAAATCATCCTAGTTGAATATGAAGCAACTTTGAGCCCTCCAGTGGGCCAGATGATGAAAAATATACAATACTTCCCCAACATGGGATTAGGAAAATACATACAAGGTGTATTCAAGTTGCACGTTCCCATTGTCAACAAGGGTAAGAATGGACTAGGGTATATTCCTCCAAGAAAGGGCAAGAACAAAATATTAAAGATGACCAGAAAAATATCTGCCATATACTACCCTACTCTTAATGGGTATTTTGTGAAGGAAGGAGAGGATTTCCCATTCTGTGGGAATGTTGAGCTGTGGTTGGATGAAATCGCCGCCAAAATGCAACGAGGTTTGAAGTGTTCTTCCAAGATGAGTTCAATTGGGTAACTCATGAGGTGGAACAGGTACAAGTCAAGGGAAGTGATCAAGAAAGCTGCATTACTGGGATAATTGAAGTTTCGATGATTGAAAAAAGATCTTCCAGTAGCAATCGCACATCTTTGATCCTATCAAAGGAGCTGCCAAGCCCTCGAATTCTTCTGAAGAATGAGTGGGAGAAGAATATAAGACTCACCTGGAGCCTACCACTTCCTAGTAATCTGAAAGTACACATCTGTACTCTCTTGCAAGAACCTCGAGCTCAAGAGCTCCATGATCTTAAGCCGAGGCCATTCAGAGGAAGAAGCGTCTACACTAAACAAAAAAGAGCCCAAAGAATGATGATCTGCATGTACTGTGCTAGAACCAATTGCAACGGGAAGACCCATGAAAGTGGTCAGAGGTGTGACCAAGGAGCAGGGATGGCCTCATTCAACAAGCTCATTAAATTGGATTACATCGAGAAGGGTTTGAGCAGTCTCGACCGCTACTCGCCTCTCAGCAAATTCAGCTTCAGAGATCATGAGTTCAGACGAATTTAGTACAACCCAATGAAGCAGCAAAACAAGTACACCACAGAGGCAGAGATAGCAGTAATTAGCTTGAAGGGAAAAGACGACGGCCCTTTGCCTCACTCATTCACTAGTCTACTGAACCACTCCTGAACTAGACGAGCATTGGAGAGAACTTTAAGTTTGCCCATGCTATTGAGTCAACCAATCAAAGTACCACTAGCATCAAGTTAGTCGTCGAGTCTGTCGATGAACCTTATGTTTACAAATCTGTCATCGAGTCTTCTGTTTATGAGTCCATTGTTCTCGTAGAGGAAAGTTAAGATTCCATGTATGTTGGATCTGTTACTCCTTCATTCATGAATGAAATTTCCTATTCCAAGTATGATTACCTCCTTTTTTCGATGATGATATTAATGAATATCAAAACTTAATAAAATAATGCAAACCAAAGAAAGCCCAACCCATCCGTGAGGATACCCGGGTTATTAATTTAGGAACCGACCAATGCCCTCGAAAGGTAAAAATTGGTAGCACCCTAGAAGATGAAGAAGCAGAATAGGTGATCAGCCTCTTGAAGGAATTTACAGAAGTCCTTACCAAGTCGTATGAAGATATGCCTAGAATCGACCCCAACATTGTACAACATTGTTTAGCGACTTACCCTGGGGTAAGGCCCATCAACCAGAAGCTCAGAAGGATGCGTCCTGAATGGAGTGAGAAGATTAGAGAAAAAGTTATGAAGCAGTGGAATGCTGGGTTCTTACAAGTGGTGAAGTACCCTTGATGGTTAGCCAACATCGTTCCAGCTCCAAAGAAAGATGGAAAGATATATATGTGTGTGGATTTTCTAGACCTCAATAAAGTGAGCCCAAAATATGATTTCCCATTAGTTCATATTGATGTATTGGTTGAAAGCACCACAGGGCATGCCTTGCTATCATTTATGGATGGATTCTCAGTATACAATCAAGTGAGTATGCACCTAGAGGATTGTGAAAAGACAGCCTTCACTACTCTATAGGGTAATTATTGTTATAAGATCATGCCCTTCGGATTGAAGAATGCAGGGCAACTTATCAAAGAGCAGCTATAACCATCCTACATGACATGATACATAAGGATGTGGAGGCCTATGAGGATCAATCGGGGCACATTCCCGCGTTGAGACGTTTCTTCGAAAGGATAAAAAAGTATCAGCTGAGGTTGAACCTTAAGAAGTGTGTGTTCGGAGCAACAGTAGGAAAGTTGTTGGGTTTCTTGGTGACCAAAAGAGGCATCAGGGTCGATCCCATCAAGATCAAGGCAATTCAAGAAATGCCCATACCTTGCACGGAGAAGCAGATACAAGGATTCTTTGGTCACATCCAGTACATCAGCAGGTTCATAGCCCAACGGACTATGACCTGTGAGCCGATCATCAAGTTGCTAAAGAAGGATCAGCCCACAAAATGGAATGATCAATGCCAACAAGCTTTTGATAAGATAAAAGAATATCTTAGGAACCCGCCAGTGTTGACTCCACTGGTGGAAGGAGAACCGCTCTTGCCATACTTATCAGTTGGAGAAAGTTCCATGGGCTCTTTGCTAGCTCAGAAAGAAGTAGAGAAGGGGGCAGAGCATGCCATATACTACCTCTGTAAGAAATTCTTGGAATATGAGACACAGTACACATTTATAGAGAGAACCTATGCTGCATTAATTTGGGCCACCAAGAGGTGCGACACTATATGATAGCATATCCGGTACGATTGATCTCAATGACGGGTCCAATAAAATACCTCTTCGAGAAACTAGCTCTCACAGGAAGAAAGGCTCGATGGCTGCTATTGTTATCAAAATTTGGCATCACTTATATCGCTCAGAAAGCTATCAAAGGGTAGGCTATAGCCGATCATTTGGCTACCTACCCAACAGAAGATTGAAGAGCCTTAGATGATGCTTTTCCATTTAAAGATATTTCAACAATTGAAGAAGAAGACACATCCAATGAATGACAATTATTCTTTAATGGAGCAACCAATCAAAAGGGGTGTGGTGTAGTAATTTTGCTTCTCACTCCAGACGACCTTTATTTGCCTTCATCATTCCGCCTTGATTTTCCTTGTACCAACAACATTGCTGAGTATGAAGTTTGTGCCTTAGGACTAGAGATAGCCCTAACCATTGGAGTAAAAAGAATTAAGGTGTATGGGGACTTAGCCATTTTCATATGTCAGACACAAGGAAAGTGAAAGACCAGAGATGAAAAGTTGAAGCTATACCAAGAACACTTGGAAGAGGTGATTGCACATTTTGAGAAGATCTCATTTGAATACTTCCAGAGAGATAACAACCAATTTAGTGATGCACTTGCAACCCTAGCTTCAATTGTAAAATGTAATCTGATGGCCAAAATTTGACATTCTTAGTGGAACAAAGAAGCTAACCCATCTACTAGAATATGATGAATTCACTCACCATGGATGGCCGATCTTGGTTTGCTTACATTGTGGACTTCATCAGGGAAAGGAAATATCCAGTTGAAGCCACCGACAGGGAAAAAAAGTTCCTGAGGAGATATACTATCTAGTTTATCCTCCAAGGAGATTTGTTGTATAAAAGATCCTATGATAGGATACAACTATTATGTGTAGATGAAGAGCAAGCTCAAACAATCATGAACGAAATTCATCAAGGCCTTTGTAGACCCCATATGAATGCCAAAATGCTAACAAAAAAGATCCTCAAATTGGGATGCTATTGGAATACAATGGAAGAAGATTGTGTCAGCTATATCAAGAAATGCCACAAGATATTTACCAACATCATACATATCTCACCAAACTACACTCACTCAGTTCCCCCTGGCAGTCATTGGGGCAGCGACATTATAGGGAAGATCAACCCAAAAGTATCCAAAAGGCATGAGTTCATCTTGATAGCCATTGATTACTTCACCAAGTGGGTAGAATCCCAATCATATGCAGTGCTCACTTCAGCCAAGGTAGCAAAGTTCATTCAAGAAAACATCATTAGTTGGTATGGAGTACCGCAAGAGTTGATATTAGATCAAGGATCCCATTTCTAGGGCAAGATTGATAAGATTTGCACAAAGTTCGACATCAAAAGGCATCGACCTACCACCTATAGGCCACAGACCAATGGGGCAGTAGAAGCAGCCAACAAGAACATCAAGCTAATTCTCCAGAAGATGGCCGAAACACACAAGGATTGGGTAAACAAGTTACCATTTGCATTATTGGCATATCGGACCTCTGTGCATTTCTTGACTGGGGCAACTCTATTCTCCTTAGTATACGGAGTCGAAGCAGTGTTGCCAATATAAATCTTAGTACCATCCCTGAGGATACTTTTAGATAGTTAGCTACTAGAAAGAGAATGGGTGAAGACTAGGCATGATGAGCTCAACTTTCTTGATGAGAGGCATATGAAGGCCATGGACAATCTAAGATAATATCAGTTAAGAATAAATAGCAAGGGCTTTCAACAAGAATGTGAAGCCCCGACACATAGAAGAGGGCGAGCTTGTTCTTCGTGAACAAAGAGCCCCAATTCATGACCCCAGAGAAAAATTCTGACCTAATAGGAGTGGCCCGTTTACTTTCAAAGAGATTCTACCAAGTAAATTAGTGGAACTCACAGACCACGATGGTGAAGAAATACCAGGATTGATCAACATGGATTGACTTAAGAGATATTATGTTTAATCGGGTGAATAACCCGAACTATGCTAGACCTAATTCCCCCTAAGGGATATGTAGGCAACTTGACATGTACAAGTGTGGTCTTAACCTTCTCAAGGTAAAAAATTGGTTCCCAAATTAATAATCAAGGTACCTAAAAGATCATCATAGCTTGTGTCCCACAAGAATCGTCATTTGGCATACATGACCATTAGGAATCTGTCATTCCCCTATGGCCTGTCACATCTCATCTAGAATTTTTTTCCCCCAATTATCGCCATTCGGCATGTATGGCCATTAGGAATCTGCCATTCCCCTATTATCCTCCTGATACCTATCTAGAGTTTCATCTCTCCCTAAAAGGTTGCCACCTGGCACTAGTAATCAAGGCCAGTTCATTCCCCACCCTTAATTAGTCAAGACTTTGATATACATCGGTAAAAGTTTGGTTGTGTCAATAGTTGAAGCATGTTATCACATCTCTTCTTTGCTTGCTTTGGTCTCAGAAAAAAGGTCATGGACTCTCTAAATGAGACACTAAGGAAGTGGACGTTGAACATTAGTATCTCTGCGCCAAACCTGTTGAAATCAGTGAATTTGTCTGTACTCGACCAGATAAGATGTATGGAATTGCACCATAGCTTACTCAAACAAGCACCTCAACATTGGGATGCTGATCTCCATATATTTAGGTTTGAAAACCGTTGAGATATGTCCAACTCCAGAAGAATTGGTGGATTTTCATCCACCCCAAGAATTGTCTCCTCACATTGTAGCTCATCTTTCCTCCCTTTGTTAGGAGAATTGTATTCATGTAATCCATTTGCTTTCACTTAGTAGTAAAATATAGTGGCATTTGAATTTTCACATTCCTACTTGCCCTGATGGATGCTGGAGTTGTGGAATTAATCATGTCTAAATAACCAAAATATTTAAAATTAAGAAATTCTTCATTAAAAAATTGACAAAGTACATGAAGAGAAGATAAAGAAAAGATAAAAAAAAAAATGAACAAACATGGGGAGGGAAAAGAAAAATCCAAAAGAAAGCATTGTATCTGTGTCATGCAGGGAAAGGATCGTTAAAGATTAACATCCTCTTTTGGACCATATTCGGAGCAATCCATGGTAAGCATTATTACATAGGCCTCGAGGTGGCCAAATCTCATTACATCGGCCCCAAGTGGCCAAATCTCATTGCATCAGCCCCAAGCGGCCAAATCATCATTACACCGGCCCCAAGCAGGCCAACCTTGTTTGACCGGCCCTAGCGACCCACAATCATTTGCACCAGTCCGAAGGAGTCCAGTTTCATTGTACATCTAAACCAAGATCCAGATAGCCTAGATTGTTTTGAAAGACTTAGCCTGGAGACCAGATAGTCCAAATTGTTTCGAAAGACTCAGCTTGGAGACTAGATAGTCCAGATTGTTTTGAAAGACTCAACTTGGAGACCAGATAGCTCAGATTGTTTCGAAAGACTCAGCTTGGAGACCAGATAGCCTAGACTGGTTTGAAAGACCCAACCTGGAGACCAAATCCCCTGAGATCGGCATATGGAAGCCCGGTCAAAGGAAACTAAGGTGAATTTGCTAAATCGCTTCTGCATAGAGTTCAAACTTCTGCAAACAACATTTCTGGAATGACATTGTCCAAACCAGATCAATCTCAAGTACTAACATATTTTTTAGGAATCGTGCGAATCCATGTGAATGATGGCTCAATATCAACACTTTCTATAGGAATGGTGCGAATCCCCATAGGTAACGACTATTTTTTGTGGGAATGGCGCGAATCCCTACAAATGGTAATCTAAGATTGGAAAATCAGGTATCATTCTAAACTATTAATAGTTAGAAAATATTACTTGATGCATTCTCAACTCTGTCATTGTTGAGCAAGATGACAACAATATATGCTCTGGGTAACAAAAAGTGGTCATTCTTTTTTTACCCTTTGGCTGTTGGCACAGGCCTCGGCCAAAGAGGAGCATTTTGTAGACATCCAATTTTATCACCCTCCCCCGACAATGGCGATACTTGGATGATGGACGTGAATCTTCACTTCCAGTTGACGAGATGCAATTGACTGTGGTAGTCTCACCCTGACTACCCCCAACTCACCCAAAAACCCTAAAAACCCAATACGAGAAGAAAGAGGGTCTAATTTTGAATTTTTATATACGAAGGAATTCGGTCAAAAGTGACCATACGAATGGATAGTACTCAAAAATACAATTCCAACGATATATGGTGCGTCAAAATCAGACTTACGGATCTCCCGTAATCATTTTTGGAAGTGGCCTTGCACACGTGTGCACACCCCCGTGCATGCACATGCACAACCCCTTGCACACCCGAACACATACCCACATAACCCACCCATGCATGCACATTATCATGCACACACATGGGCGTCACTTATGCACACAACCCCCTGATGCATGCATTCGGGCGCCACTGATGCATGCACACGTGCAACACCAATGCATGCAACCCTACACCTGTACACAACCCAACCCTAATAAACCCTAATCAGTCTAAACCAGCCCTATTTAAATCTCAACCAACCCCGATCGAACCCGGATCAAACACGATTAGCCTAATCAGGCACCGATCGACCTGACCCGACCCTTCACTATACAGAGCTATGTGGTTCGGTGCAGTGCCCTATGGCTCTGGGCAGTGCTCTTTTTAGGGTTGTGCAGCCCTGGATAGACCTACCCAATGCTCGGATTTTTCCCCGATAGATTTTTCCCCTAGTTTTTTTCCCAAAAATAGATTTTTGGATAAAATTATATTCTCCCGACACTCCCGTGTTTTCCTAGAAAATCCCATTAGAAGTCAGGTTTTCTATTAGAACCCTATTTTTGGAGAAAGATCCTTTCCGACACTCTTGAAGACTTTTTTTGGCACTTCCGTAGATTTTTTGACATTTCTGTATTTTCCCAAAAAATATTCTTGACAATCGGGTTTTTTGCTAAAATCCTGGTTTTCAAAAAATATCTTTCCCGACATTCCCAGAAAATATTTTCGAAAGTCAGGTTTTCTGCTAAAATCCTAATTTTTTTGAAAAGATTCTGTTTGCAAGAAAATATATTCTTTACTTTCAAAAGCAAGAAAATATCTTCACTTCCTATCACACTTTGAATTTTACCATTGGACAATAAGAAGAGCGACCTCCTATTATCCTCTGGGTAAATGATGAGCACATTTATGTGTGAAATCTAGGGTAGTAAATCATACATTTTACATATTTAGAATGGAGCTACCTTGGGTTTTACTCTCTTTTTGTAGGTTTTATACTTTCAATGCCTTAAGGACTATCGGGCGCTATATCTCCAATTTTACAAGTAAAGAGGTCTTATTTCTTTCCATGGTTACGAAGAGGACGGAATTCTGAGCAAGATGGACGTGTTCAATTAAAACTACACATTCGTTTGGTCAACCGTACAAGTGATTATTCTTTTCGGGCAATAAAAAGAATAATGGATCAGAATTGAACCGAGATGCAGAACCAACCCGTCTACAGTTGTCCTAAGGGTATAAGGAATATTCTAAATGCCAACAAGGATTAATGGACCACATCCTTAAGTGATTGAAGATTCGTTTTTGGTAACAACAACTACCTAGCGTAGTTGGTGAGTTGTGGTGTGCAAAATCTCTTCCTTATTAGGAGGTCTCAAGTTCGAACCCCTTAACTGCTAAGTTTAAAGAAGAGAGATAAAATAAAGACAAAAAAATAGGAAAGAAGAAAAAAAAAAAAGAAAAGACAAGGGCATAGATGGAATTTTCCATTTAAAATAGAATATTGTCCAAATCCAAGCAAGGAAAATCGGCCAAGGGGGGTTTCTTGTGCAAGGAGAGAGAGAAAAATAGAAAAAAGAGAAAAAATAGGGAAAAAAAGGCAAGAAAATCATGTGAGATCTTTCTACACGTTTTCTCTCTTCTCTCTCCTCCACCTCACCAAAAATCGTCCAAGAGGATCCACCCTTGGACGTCCTTCTCTCTCTCCTATTCCCTATAAAAGGGAGTCCACAAAACTCTAAAAAATTGTCCCTCTCTTCCTCTCTAATTCATTCTTCTTCTAGGGTTTTTTTGTTGCTCTATCTCTTTCTATAGTTTTCTCTTTCTCTATCTCTAGTTCTAGGTTTATGCTTTAAACACTTTTGTAAGTTCTTTTATTCAATTAATGTAAGCACTTTTATTTTTGATTCAGTCTTTCATTTTTATTATTTAAGTAATTGAAGTTGTAATTTTCAAGTTCTAGTTCTATGAAGCATGTCTTTCAAGTTCAATTTTTTTCTTCAGGTTTGTTTTCTCTAGTACTAGAAATTTCAGATTTGGTTTATTCTACATCTGGTTTTTAGTACTGGTAGTATCTCATATCGATCAAGTTTTCAGTTCAAGGGTTGAAGTTTATGTAAGTAGACTCCCTCAGTAGTCTTCTCTCCCCCCTCTCATTCCCTCTTCTGACTACTCTTTCTTTCTTAATTTAGGATTTTAATTTCAGTCGTTACATTATTGCTATCCCTTTCCCTCAAGGTTCATGGCTAGTGTATGTATTGGCTTTGCCCCTCCTAGCCATAGAACCATCAGTTTATTGCTTTTATTTTAATTGTCTCCCTTTGCCTAAAGCCAAGTAGAGTAACCCTTGTAAGAGTGACTCTCTGGTCAAATAGGGAAGCTCATATTATGATGCATCCCTCGGGCTAAGTAGAGAAACCTACTTGTGAATCTCTCTCTAGCTTTCCCCCCTTTCTTTTACTTTATTTTTATTTCAGTATTTTTTTTCCTTCATTTATTATTATTATTTTTTTAAATTACATGGGTTGTTTATTTGCAGTTATTTATTTATTTAATTTTAATTGTGTGGCTTGTGTCATTAAATTCTTAGATGACGAATGGTTAGGACGTTATTTTAGATACATATGTTTAGGACGGTAATTAGAATTAGATCACAACCATTAATCGGTTCACTTTCGCATTATTAAAAGAAATAAAAAAAATAAAGTGACTGCTTTCCTTGTGTTTGACCCGTAGCTACACTGATCCGTACGCTTGCGGTTACATTTAGAATCTCAAACAGCAAAGAATGTGTCCTCACCCCATTGGTTTACAAGAAAATATCTTCTCACCTTTTTGGGTGAAGAAGGAATCTCTTTACACTTTTTGACATTTTCTTTAGACATTATTGTTATCATTCATTGATTTATATATATGAGACATATAATTATTTAAGGTGATTTATGTGTGTACACTTTTTATTTGTAAATATGTCACCAGGCTTGAATTGACCCAATCACACGGCTGAATCGCTTTGGCGCTTAGAAACAATGAGCAAGATGAGTCAAATTCACTTTGGCGTTTAAAGATAGCGAACGAGATGACCAGACATCTTTTTAGCTAAGTAGTGCCTTAGTTAGAGCTAAGATGAGACATTTCTATGGTCGAACACAGAAATCCCACATCTCAGTGTAGCTTACTTATAGCCGAATGTGAGAACTCAGGTAGACGCCATGGGGGCGACTGGGCTGTGTGAGGGTAGCGGGCCTCGGATCCGAATCTCTCATCCCCCGTATAGGGGAAGCTGTCTCTGTCAAATTCGGGCCTTCTCTCCTCTCTTGATATCCTTTAGGGTGGATAAGAAAAGTGTTGTGTGTGCTTCTGCAAGTCCCGTGCCACCGTATCGCCACTCAAAAATACGTGAAGGTATATTTCATAAGTGTACCGGGTTCATCATAAAGATGGGGTTTGATGATAGTCCAATATGGGGGATTAGGATCATACAAAAAAGGTGTGGAGTCGACACCTATGATTGTGGGCATAGGACCCGAGAGTGGGCCCGATTCTTGAGAAAAGGTCCCAGAAGTTGGTATGGTCCAAAGATTTAAGATAAGAGTTAGGTTGTAAAATTGAGAAGGTGTTAGGCACCCAATCTACCCGGTTCAACCGGTCTTCCTACTAGATGCTTAAGAACGAATATTTTCAACAATTATTCCTATTCTGCATGCATGGCTAAATTACCAAACACATGTACATTAAATAAAAACAACTATTTATGTACACTAAAACAAGGTTAATTAGATATCTACATTGTGCTTAAATGAGGAGAGAGATTATACTTGAATTTGACCTCTGTTTCGGGTTAAGAGGGGTGGGCCCCTAATTAATACTGATTTTTCTCGTGGATTTTCCCAGCTCGGAGGAAGATGGTCTTGAACTCTAAATTTCAGTTTTGGGAGATGCTGATTGTGGTAATCCACGGACAAAGGTCCAGCTTAGGATTGGTTACTTTTGAGCTATTGACTTCGACAGAGCTTCCGCTATGAGCTACTTCTGAAAAAGTTGGGTCAGGATTTCAGCAGAGCTTCCGCTAGGGTTGGTTACTTCTAAAAAAAGATTCTAGTGGCACTCCGACAGAACTTCCTCCAGGGATAAGCTATGAGAGGGCTAGGCTGAGGTGGTACTTCGGCAGAGCTTCCACTGGGAATGGCTATTTTTGGAAAAATTCCAGGGCACTAGGGTAGAGCTTCTACTAGGAATGGCTATTTTTGGCAAAAAAAAATAAAATAGATTGACCTAAAAAATGGATTAAAGATTCCCAAAGCCTTGAAGAACACTTTGAAGATCCAAACAGAACTCTGGATCTTAACAAAGATCTCTTCGTAGACCCGAAGAACCTCAAGGGGGGAGGGATTTCTACTCTTGGTAAAAACCAAGAACACTCAAAGGAGAGAAGCTAAAAACATACTATTTTTGGTAAAAAATAGATTGAACTAAAAGTTTGGATTGAAGATCTTCAAAGTCCCAAAGAACACTTCGAAGATCCGAACAAGTTTTCGGATCTTGACGAAGATCACTCTGAAGATCCGAAGAAACTCAAAGGGAAAGGGGAGGAGGAGAGAGGGCAGAGCTTCTCTACAAGAATGCTCTTAAGGAAGCTTTGGTGTGTTTTTTCAAGGAGAGGGGGGTATTTATAGTTTTCTCCAACCAATGAGGCGAGGGCACACATTTTTACCCAGAGGATAATATAAGGGTACTCTCCCTATCGCCCAGTGGTATCCAAGTCTAAGTCCCAGATTCTTAATATAAATAAGAAAAATATTCCGAGCAATAGGCTTAGTAAATGGACCAGCTACCATACTACTCATGGAGATATGCTTCCAGACAACTTCTCCTTGCGCAATCATTTCTCAAATATAGTGATATTTGATGTCTATGTGTTTGGTTTTCCATTGAACTTGGGGTCCTTAGCGAATGCTAAAGCTATCATACTATCATAGTGTACAAGCACTGCATCTCCTGAATGAGCGGTAATGCTAGGCATTGTAGGAACCTCTTCAGCCAAATGGCCTCCAGAACGATAGCTGAGCATGCGATGTACTCGGACTCCATCGTGGATAGGGCGATGTAGGTCTACTTCTTGTAACTTTAAGATATAGCCCCACCTCATAGGACAAATACATATCCCGAAGTAGATTTGAGCTCATCCCTATCACTAGCCCAGTCGGCATCACTGTAGCCTCTCAATCTCAAATCCGAACCACTATATGTGAGGGTGAGATCAGTGGTTCCATGAAGGTATCAAAAGATTATTTTCATTGCTTGTCAATGGCGTGGTCCTGGATTACTCTGGTAACGACTAACCATACCAACTACGAAGCATATATCTGCATGAGTGCACATCATCACGTACATCATACTGCCTATCGTTGCTACATAGGGTACTTTAGACATTTGATTCTTCTCTTCATCTGTCTTAGGGCACTGGTCAAGGCTCAAAACATAGGGCTTGTACATGGGAGCGCCAATAGGTTTAGACTTATTCATATGGAATCGTCCAAGTATCTTCTTTATGTAAGTCTCTTAAGAAAAACTAAGAATATTCTTAGAGCAATTCCTAATAATCTTGATGTCTAACACAAAGTTGGCTTCACCCATGTCCTTCATCTCAAAAGTAGAGGACAACCACTCTTTAGTGGTGACAATTATCTCCATGTCATTCCCAACCAATAGAATTTCGTCAACATATAAGCATAGAATAAGGAAACTTCCCTTGGACTGTTTCACATACACAGAGTGGTCCTCCTCAATTATTTAAAAAATAATAGAGGTAATGGCATGATGAAATCTAAAGTACCACTGCCTAGACAATTGTTTAAGGCCATATATAGAACGTTTGAGACGCCAGACTTTACGCTCTTGTCCTTTGGCCTCAAAACCCACTGATTGATTCATAAAGATCTCCTCGTCTAGTTCTCTATTGACAAATGCAGTTTTAACATCCATCTGAAAGAGTTCCAAATTCAATTTTATGACAATGGCTAGAATGAGGCAAATTGAGAAAATTCTCACCATTGGGGAGAGCCTCATCATAGTCTACACCCTTCTTTTGGGTATAGCCCTTCGCCACAAGGTCTGCCTTATACATGTCAATTAATCCATCCATCTTGCGTTTGACCTTTAAAACTCATTTGTTTCTAATGGTCTTATGCCCAGGAGGTAGGTCAACTAACTCCCATACCTGGTTCTTACTTATAGAACTCAGTTCATCCTCTATAGCAGCTTGTCATTTATCCTTAGCATGTGAGGAGAGTGCCTCTCGTAAAGAAGCGGGATCATCCTCATTCTTTGGAACACAAATGAGAGCTTCTCCTTTAATCTCAAAACATTGACAGAGAATATGCCCACGAGTGCTCCTACGCGCGATGGAATCCTGATGATCGTCTAGTGGTACACTCCCACTGGTTGGTACACTCCTACTAGGCTGATCAACATCACTTTCTCTGAAGATTACAGGATGAGTTAGTTCCTCATCCTCGCCAAGAGAAGGTGAGACGCTTTCCTCATCCTCTATCTCAAAAAGTTCACGATTCCTATTGGCGCCACCTATGCTAGGAAAATCTGTCTTAATAAAGTTGATATCCGGTGACTCTATCTTTGTCATTCCTCCGTCAAGGTGTTCACCATACATAACGTAACCCTTCGAGCTGTCGAAATATGTTTTAAAGATGTGTTTCCTAGTTGTAGTTCCAAGATTCCCAAACTTATGGGAGGTGTTGTGAATATAACTTGTTGATCCCCATGATCGCATATGCCCTAAATTTAGCTTTGCGCCCTTCCATAACTCGTAGGGGGTCGAAGAAACTGACTGTGAACGCACTCGGTTAAGGATGTAAGCAGCAGTCAGAACAGCATCTCCCTAGGAAGATATCAGGAGGTTAGCTTGCGCTATAATCGACCTAACCATATCTAAGAGTGTCCTATTTCTCCTCTCCGCTATGCCATTTTTCTGTGGAATGTAAGAAATGGTCAAATGCTTGCGAATCTCCTTCTCCTCACACAGTTTTTTAAATTGGTCAGATAGATACTCACGTCCTTGGTCACTACGCATATTTTTTAAGCTCTTACTTGACTGGTTCCCAACCTCTGCCCGAAGCATTTGAAGTAATCTAATGCCTTGTAGCGGTGAGCGATCAGATACACATAACCGTATTATGAATAATCATCAATGAATATGAGAAAATAGGAGGTGCCATAGCATGCCTTTAAATATCTGAGTGGACAAGTTCTAGAGGCTGGGTAGCTCGGATTGCCTTTCCAAAAGCCTTCCGATGAGCCTTACCTCCTAGACAAGGCTCGCACACAGGGATGCTGAATTTAGCGAGTGGGCCTAAAAGGCCTTCTCTAGCTAACCTAGTCATCTTGTCTCACCATATGTGTCACAATCTAGCATGTCATGTAATAGATTTGGAATTATCACATGTATTAACTACATAAGAAACAGATGAAAGAGAATCAATTAAATGTAATTTAAAAAATCCATCAAGCAAAGATCCACGTCCAACAAAAATATCACTCAAATAAAACTTTAAAGTGCAACGGTCAATATGGAATGAATATCCTAAAGGTAATAATGCAGAAACTGAAAGTAGATTGTGCTGAATATCATGTGTGTAAAACACATCGTGAGGAAGCAATGTGTGTCCAGTACGCATGTTAAGTTGATAAGTACAAACTCCTCGAACTGCTTCACTAGTATAGTTCCCCATAAACACATTCTGGTATCCAACCGAAATTCTATGATAATCTACAAAATCTCCTCGATCTCGTGTTATATGTTTTGTTGCTCTTATATCCATAATCCAATCAGACTATGTATGGGCAATCAAAATATGGGTATAAACATATGTATAGTGAGAGTGGGATAGAAATGGTACATGCTTCGGCTCAATGCAATCACGAGCAAAGTGTCCCATCTTTTGACAGTTGTAGCATTTGACCTTGGATAAATCTTTCTTTTCACCATGCTTGCCTCTTTTTCGCTTGATAGGCTTACCTTCTTTTGGCGTCTGATTCTGAGCCATACCCTGATTTCTTGGGTTGCCCTGTCTTTTGTGCTTGAACTTGCGCTTGCCTTCTTAGGCAACTAAGACAGTTACACGTTTTGCCTTTTGGTGCTCCGCTTCAAGTTTCACATGTTCTGCAACATCAACAAAATTTCTAATACTGTCATTGTGTGTGAGAACAAGCTTTATGGGGTTCCCAGAATCGGGTAGTGTCCTAATGATAGTTTGAACTTATTGCTCGTCAGTAAGAGTGGTCCCAGCATCTTTTAGCTTCCGAATCATGTCCTTGACCACCTTAAGGTGTTCAGGCATAGTGTACTTAGGATCCATCTTATATATCTCAAACTTCAAGGTCATATCCCTTAACCTTGTAGTAGATGTACCTCCGAAGTCAATGTTCAGCTAGTCCCACATGGACTTAGTTGTGGTGTGTTTCTCATAATCACCAATCAACTCATCATACATAGCACTTAACATAATAAAGCGCGGACTGCGATCTTTATTCAGCCACTGATTATAGGCTTCCATATCATGACAGTGCTAAGCGGTAGTGCCCTCAACGGGTTTGTCCGTAACATTGGTCAAGTACTCAAGATAGTTTTTCTCATTAAGCAAATATTGAATCTTTCGATACCACATGTCATAGTTGGGTCCAGTCAATTTGTCACCCTTGGTGAGGTCCGCAACAAAATGATTAGTGTCTATATCACTACACACAATAATGTGTAAGGTAAACATTAGATACACATTAAGAATTTATTCCAGAAATCCTAATTAAAATTAATGATTTCTTACAACACATAATGAAACAAAAAATTTTGCTAGACTCATAATCAAATCTCACATTTGTGGGTCAAGGACATATAATTTTAATCGATTTTGAACGAATATAAGGAGAATTAAGTATCTCCAATTCACAAAACTGCGCCATACAAACGGTTGCGCATGGGTCTCTCATAAGAACCCGATTGGTACTTAAAATGGCAAGTCGAGGTAGTGCAAACGTATGATATGCAGTATGAGGTGCTTTCCCTTTACAAGGCTTCTTAAAAAAAATTAATTACATTGTCCCAAAAAAAATTACATCATTTAAAAGTCCTACTACATCAATCTATTAAAAGGGAGTGCCACACTTTACATCATGCACGAAGACTTTCTGTAACATACATATATGAACATGCCCACTTAAATTAAATACCAATCATGATCTCCAATCGGGTGGAGATTGGCCACGCATCCCAACAAGTGGAGTGAATCTCAAGTCAAAACTACCATGAGAGGGTATGATGATTTGTTAATACATATACATATACATGCTAAAACATATTTTAAAGCAATAATATGTCTGGCCTAACAATGCGAAGGTCGCATGTTCGAGTTATGCCACTAAAACCAATAATGTAAAGCAAACAACATAAATATGCATCATCATATTAACAATCAATTTCAAATAAATCATCTGAGAAATTACCCTCCCTTTGTCCTAAGTTATTAAGGGCAAAACATAATTTTAGGTAGGGTTACACAAACCCAAACCCTAAATTAATACTTTTCAATACTTGTCGATCCAAATACCTTAAAGCAAGTAACATAAAACATGCTTATAATAATATTACCATAGTATTATTAATGCAATTTTGGTTAAAGTTAAGAAACCTAATCCAATTCTCATCAATCAAAGAAAAAATGAATCAATCAGTATTGGTCACATAGGATCGATATTGGCTTTAACCTTTTTAAGCCAATCCGATCAAACCAGGATGACCACTGGATCGGATTGTATTGGTGTTATCCCCCTGGGCAACCGAATCAGGTATGGATTCGTCCCGGGCACATGCATCTTTGGGCACTCACATATTGTAAAACAAATATGTGACAACTCATCATATAATAAAAAAAAAATTATTGTACAAACCTTTTAATGACAACAATTATCAATAGAAGTGTTTGTAAGCAACTTTTCACAAGAAGACAAACCATAAAGCATGTTATCATCATAAATTTTTTTTTTAATTTAACTTAAATGGAAAAGATTACCTTTTCTTTCCAAAACTCCCACGAATAAAGAAGCAGATAGGTTCTGCAACTCCCTCTCATTAAGTGCTTCGGTGGGGGCTCCAGCGTGACTCACGGCACACGCAAGAGAAGAAGAGAGAGTCGGGATTCCGTTGCGGAAAGAATCACAACGGGTATGGGCGATTCACACCACACGGCCAGATTGAGAGGAAGCGCAATAAGACGCGCAGGGAAGAAAAACTTGGGTCATTCGGGATCAGCAGCAGCAGCCATTATTGCTACTGTGCGCACAAAGCACAAGTGATGAGATGCATGATTTTCAGTGAAGTATAATCGCAGCCGATGCACGGGGATGCGCAATACAATAATTAACCTGGCTCTGATACCTATATTAAAATGAAAAGTAAACAGGTATCAGGGATTACTTCAATATAGTTTTCCTAATAACGGAATGGATCAGGTTACATCACACGTCGATTTGTACGAACAGCAACGAATAAAAAGTTACGACGATCTTGCTAGGCAATCCCTAGGCAATATTCTATCCTCCAAATCTAAGGATTGCAATGGAGATCCTTGGAGATACATTCTCAATTGGGAGGGACATAAGAGAATAAGGAGAAAGAGATTAGGTCAAAACCCTAATTGACTTTGTGGCCAAAACCCTCTTATTTATAGAGAATTGGTTAGTTAAGGTTCCCAATCCTAGTGAGTCTATGATTACCCCAAGTGGGAGTCCCATGAAAGAATCAGGTCAAAACTCAGTCTAACTCATATTAATTAATAAAGACAAATGATAGTAACTCATAGACAAGGGGAAATCTGATCTATTGTCTCCATTGATATTCAATATACTAGAAATACGATCTATTGTCTCTATTGATGTTGAACATACCAGAAACAAGATCTGCTGTCTTTTTTTATATTAAACATACCAAAAACGTGATGTGTATCTCTGTTGAAGTTAAACATACTAGAAATGTGATCATTACACTAAGATATGAAGTACATAACTTGAAGGAAGTCTATGACTTCAAAAGAAAAATACTAGTCTAAATGAAAGATAGATTTGATGTTTAAGTTTGTTTGATCTATTGATGATGTCCTCATTTTTCTATCATAGTCTCTTTTATAGTTTTATTTGAAAGATCCTGCTCTTTTGACAGTTTCGTAACTGCAAGAACCCATGTATCATGTCCTTAGTGGGGTAGTTATTAAAAATACAGTCCCTTAATTGGTTGTAACTGGCTTAACCACTTAAGCCGCATCTTTGTAACTTTCCTGGAACTAAATTACGTTTGTACAAATTATGTTGATTGACAATCGGTCAAACTGATCCAAAAGTCAGAATCGGTTAGCTTACTGTAAAAAGTCACAATCAGTCAGCTGAACGTAGTTAGAAACAATCAATTCACAATCCAAGCTCCTCATTTTCGGTCACGTTGTTGATCGTAATTAGTAACAGCCAATTCATAATCCAAGCTCCTCATTTTCGGTCAAGCTGATCAAAATTTTACTTGGAACCAACTAATGTTGGTATGAATTCTATCATCCAGACCTTTTCATACAACAATCATTCCTTTAATATATGTTCCTTATCATTTGATTGGTTAATCACCATATGCATTGACCGTAAATCACTTGGGTCATAGAAAATTTAGATTATGGTACCAACAATTGCCCCCATAATTCTTCATACGATGCAATTTATTGGCTAAAAGTATAAAAGATTATTTCCTTCTGGCCCCTTTCAAAATTTGGTACATGGCTGTTGTAGGGGCACACCATGTCGTGCTTGTGCAGTCATAGGGTTAATTGGATAGGCAGTTGCTGTTTGGAACGGTGGCATGTATATAGCTGTTATAGGGGCATGCCCCCAATGCAACCATCACTGATCACCGAATAGCTTGAACTTCCAATATGATTAGGCTGACTAGCCTGACCGGGTTAACCAAATATGTAACCAGACTGACTAGCTTGGTCGGGTTGACCAATCGTGTTGATCCCAACATGAACTCCATCCGTGTGACCATGCCCTTAGTCAGATAAAAGTTGACTAACGTTGGTTGTTGATTCCACACATTTGGCTGAATTTGAGACATAAGAGTTGGAACTAACTAATGTTGGTATGAATTCTATATCTAAGACATTTTTGTTCAATGATCAGTCCTTTAATATAAGTTCCTTATCATCTGATTGGTTAATTACTGTATGCCTTGACCGTAAATCGTCTGGTTCATAGAAAATTCAGATTATGGTGCCAACAGGAGGGAGAGTGCTTCTTGTTAGGGAGGGGGTCATGTTTTGTTTGATCATTATGAAGATTCTCTTATTTTGGCTTCACTCTGCCACATGATAAAGATGATATTGCGATTAATACCATTGGCTAGACGAGGGAAGTTCCTAGATAGGTTGTGTAAAATTTCAAGCTCGAACTTAAAAAAAGCACCCTCCCAGTAAGGATGTGAATTTGAAATTGGAACCATTTATCAAAATTGAACTGCATTGTTTACACTAAAATCGTGATTGTTTATTAAATGGTTTGGTTTTGGTTTTAATATTGAAACTGTGATTTGGTTTTGGTTTTAAAGTTTAAATAGTTGGTAAACCGTTAAACTGATAAACATATACTTAGTATGTTTAATTCAATCAATGTTAAGTTTTATACATTTCAATAAAAAAAAATTTGAGTTTACATTAAACAACTATTAAAAAAATAAACAATTCAATTCAATGTTACAATTTACTCCATCCATTAAAAATTTTCAAGGTAAAGAAGTTATTTGGATAAAAAATTAGAAAACATAGGAAAACCATCTAAAACCATTTATATATGGTTTCGGTTTTAATATATGAAATCGTTTATTAAATGATTCAGTTTTGGTTTTACCTAAAAATCTTGCACTGAACTGAATCGAACTATCTACACCATAACTGAACGATCAACTCCCTTACCCCCAGTTAAACATACATAGTTTAGGTTTAGTCCCTTGTATGACCTTGGATAGATCTTTTGGAGGACAATCCATGTACCTAATCCCATTTTGGAAAAGGATTTTTTTTTTTTTTTTAATCATCTTTGATCGGGTCCATGTTGGTCGACCCCATTTAGTTGGGATAAGGCTGAGTTGTTGTACCCTCCTAGGTACGTCAATGCATCCCTCGTATAGGCTGGTAGTCTTAAACTTTTTAGTGCTTCATTTTTGCCACTTGGCAAAACATCAGTTGGATTGAAACTTAACATGTAAGCAAAGGACTTTGGTGTCCACCTGTTCATGACATTTGGGCAATCTGATCATGTCACACATGAGCTCTTCCAGCACCGCCTCATTGAAAATAGATTTGGACGTCTCCATAAAGAGGGTTACCTCTTGATATGAACATGCGGGCATCTCCTATTACCATTTGCGAAGCTGCGGAGGGATAAAGAAACATCCTCAGCACTGCCTGAGGCTGACCTTGAGAAGGTTTTGGTCGAAGCTAGAAGGCGGCCAGTGCTCAGACCTCCCTATGGTGTACGTGCTTATTCCTGTATGTGTTTTTCTTAATGAATCTATAGACGGGAATGGCTGGGGTGTGCAAGTTCAATAGGCCCACAGCACGAACGAGAGCTTCTTGTGCCAGTCAGAGAGCGGATCATCTGGTCATACGAGTAGATGAGTTAAGTTGGTCTTACGGCCAATATGTGCCAAGTGTCCAACCTCTTTGCGGAGACAGCCTTCCATTGACTTGTTTATCTGATTTTTTTAAATCCTTTTGATCTCCCTTATTTGTGGGGAATTTGAAATTACATGCACTTTTCTAATCATTTTTTATCGGGGACTTACCCTATTTGGGGGAATTTCAGATCCGGTAGTTACCCAATTCAAAATATCTCCACGTTTCCCTCTCTCTCCCCTCTTTGTCAATGTTTTCTTTCTTTGTTTTTCTTCATGAATCTCTATCATGTTAGTAACTAAAGTATCAGCTTCCCTTCTATGGGTGTTCAAGTGCCAATTACTGTCTTTGTGGAAACTATCCATTGAACATGTTCTGATAACCACTTCAATGATAATTAAAGCAAATTGGTTTAGAATTTGGGAATATATCTACCAAAAAAATAATTTGTAAATTCCTAATGAGAGAGAGAGAGAGAGAGAGATGTTCACTATCCAATTTGAAATTATGAGAGATAAAATAGGATTAAGAAAAGATAACTAAAGAAAATTGGTAAGATTTCAAAATTAGAGAGAGAAACGTGGAAGATATTTTGAATATTAAAAATATCGGATAAATAAGTTAACGGAATACTGCCTTCGAAGGAGGTTGAACAGTTGGGACGTATTGACCATAAGACCAGCTTAACTAATCTGCTCATACTAGTAGATGATCCGTTCTTTGCCAGTCATGACTTGCAAGAAAACCGACGGCTTAATAATAGAGCACAAAATGCCTCTTTTTAGCATTTTTAGTAAAGAAGGCAAAAAACTTGATCAGTTGGGTTTGATCTCAATAGAGAGAAGAGGGGAGCAGCCATCCTCATCATTTCACAGTCATGCTGATGATTGTGTGCAGCCTCCTCTTTGGTAGACAAGTCGCAACAACCTCCCAATCACAATAGAACTCTAGAGACAAACAACAATGAACCTGAGCTACCTTATCCAATAGATTCGCTACAATCTCGTTTGCTTTGTTTATGTCTTCTACTGTGTTTTTCATACCATTGCACCGACGAGCCTATCGATCCGAGATTGACTACTAAAACAATTGAGTACGGTGTAAGAACTATCACCTTCAATGACATACAAGTGGGTTTGGCTCCTCTTTTTAGCGGTGACTGCCTAGGTCTTGTCCATAGTTACGTAGGTGATTGACATGCGTTCAAGTAGTGATCCAAAGGCTGACCTAAACAAAAGCATTGTATTCCTATCTGAGGGAGTTGAGGAGTTGTGGTTGCAGAGGAGAAAGAGGCACCAAGAGCCATTGGATCACCGCTTGGACACGTGTTGATCGCCCAAGTAGCTATGGGTAAGACCTAGGCGTTCATCACAAGGAGAGGAGCCGAATCCCATACAATTACCTTGGACTCATTGAGAGCCTGTTCTCAACTTGAATCCAATTTGGTCAAGGAATCTCTTTGTGGAGGTTTGGAACTCTTGATTACAACATTAGTTTTACTCAACTTCTTAGGAGGTATGTCAAAGACAACATAATTGAGTATGTTAATGGCCTCTACATTCGTTGTGACATTCGGGCAGTAGGCACCGGCCCTAGCCTGACAACAACCCTTTTCTCATCCTTTTTGGAACCATTCTAATTGGGAAGTTCGTTCTCGATTAGTCATGCACGGGGTGAGAGAACGATGCAAATTTCCCATACCAAGTCTCATCCCCTATCCAAAGGGGCTTCACACTCTGGGAGTTCTACCATCTTATTCATATTTTAACTACCAGCTTTTCTATTGATAGTATCTTCCAATTAGTAGTACATAGTTGACTTGGCAAGTCTTCCCTCAGTGAAAGAGGAGTTTAGTAGTCGGATGGGGTATTCCTTTCTAATTGGAACACTTAGAACCAAACCCACAACTAGAGAGGGAATTCAAGAACCTAAACAACTCAGTTGAGAGCTTCATGACCCACATTTCATCTCTCCCGTAATGTTTCAGGGGTCACTGGCATGGATGAATGTAGAGCAATCCAGTCCTACAACGTTTTATCTTTAGATTCTTTTTCACTTCAAAGAAGAAGGATGGTATTTTCATGAGAAACAAGTCATTATAGATTCGAAGCACAAAACAGTCTAAGAAGAGAAGATGTGGGAGAAAAAAATCGAGAGGTTTACTTCCTTCCTACTACATCCTTCCTTGTGTGTCGGAGATACAAATTGAGTGCATCGGAAAAGAATGAGAACTGGGTTGTCTATTCTATCCTTCAACTTCTAGACTTCCTTCTCTATGATCCCTGACTGAAACTTCCTTTGGAGTTGGATCTTTGGCTTTAGAGTATTCACCTCCTTCCCTTGTCAGGCCTTTTCGTTAAAATAGTTAAGTGTTATTCAAGTTCTTGTTGTACTTGTAATCCTAAGCTTAAGCCTAATAAAGTTTCCTCTTCATTTTCCCAAAAATCTTGTGATCCTGACTCTCTATGCTCCTTATACTCGGGAATCTATTGTTTTATCAGATTCAAACTCGGAGTCGAATTAAGAAATGAGATGGAAGTTGAAGACTCGGACGATGACTTGGACTCAAACTCGAGCTCAGCATCAATCTTATTTGTGCCATCCTTGAAGGTAAGTTTTTTTTTTCTTGCTAAGTCCCATTTGACACTAAGGGAGGGGGTGAATCAGTCTTTTTATAAACTTTCCCTCAACTGGTTCTTTTCCAAGTCACTAGCTAATGTGACTTACTCTCAGTTACAGTCTATTGATACTCCCCAGAGTTGCTATATATACAATTGACAACTCTCACTACTATACAGAGCTTACTCACATAATCTGTACTATTGCCTAGAGCTATCTTGCAATTCCTACACTGCAACTACTATCTCACACATACATAGTCGTATGCATATCCACACTACACCACCAAGTGGTCAGGACTACAAAATGTACACAACTATCTAGCAGACAAGCACTCCAATATGCAAAGCAAGCATACACAAGCACAACACAAGAGATTCGTGCTTCGGCCAATTTTCTACACACATCGAGTAATGCCCACTGTCGGGCTCAATATTTGCTCAATACTAATTATAACTGCACCCACAGCGAATGGAACACATTCCCATTTTTTATCAATGGCATACAATGGCTAGGTCTTCACCCCTGTTTTTATAAAATGATTTGAAAGGCCGCACCCATGGTAAATACATTTAAGTAGTGATAACTACCAATGAACACAAGTCCCTGTGTCCAACACACGCTAGACACTAATTAAAAAAATTAAGATTGAAATTATATCACTGCCCTTCAATGATGCACATGCTAGCATAGGTCTACAATATCAAGCTCTTATACTTGGCATACTTTTAGACACTCAAACATAGATATGAAAGCAAATGCATGGTTGGAGATGCTTTCAAACCTTATCTGAGATAACCAGAGATATCGAGAGATGTATCGGAGATGCCTTGGGTTCACTGAAACTTCCAAGAATGGCTGCAACCCAAAATTGACAATGGCCTAGAACCCCCTTCGCAGTAGTGGTGTCAATCAGTCTCTCTCTTGTTTCCCTCTCTTTCTTTTCTTTCCTTTATTATTTTTTCATTTGCAGAAACCCTCAATAATTTTAACAATGGCACATAAGAATTTTTATAAACTCAATACACTAATCACATAGGAGTACATAGGTTAAACTCAATCCATCAACGGTCTCATTTCCCTCTTTCTTTCTCCACTTTTCTTTTCTTTCTTCCTTTCTCCTAGCTTTTATCATTTTCTTGTCTTTCTTACAAAGACAATTTTAATGGGGTATCAATATATAACCACCATCTCCAAACTCCATTAATGGATCTTAGAAACTCATCTCTTGAAGACAAAGCAAGTACAAAAAAAGGGGGTAGACCGTTCTTCATCAATGGAATGGGGAAACACACATCCCTTTCTCTTCTTTCTCTCTTTTTCATGGCTACCACCAATAAACCATAACTCCTCATTTACCTTCTCAAGCCCCCATAATGGAGTAAATTAAACTCCCATTAGGCAACAAACTCATTCAAAGCTCAACAATCAAGGAGGAGCTTCTCTCTCTAAAATCATGGATTTTCTCTTCTCAAACTTCTGATCTAAGGCTTCCAAAGAATAGAGCATAAAAAAAGAAGGTAGCAAATTGAATGGACCAATTGGACTTTGTGGATCAAAAGTTATGGCTATTTGAAGTTAGGCCAATGAGAGAGCTCCAAAGGAAATTGTTGAGATGATTGTAGTTAGTTTTATTTTTACTTTGGTTAAGTTTTATTATTTACTATTTAGCATAGTAAGTTTTGTAGATAAGGATGCTTAGTCAGTGCTAAGTCTTGTAGATAGAGACGCTTAGTCAATGTTACGCTACTTTTCTAATTTGATTTATTGTAATCCTCTTATAAATAAGAAAGACCTCTATCATTATTGAAAAGTCGAATCATTCCCTAATCTCTGATTTTGAACTTGGTATCAAAGGTAAAAATCATAAAATCTGTTTCTTCTCCGCTCTCGAGGGCCCTCGCCTCTTAGTCTAGCATGGTAGACAAAACTCCGTTTCATGCAACATAACCCCTAACCCACTATGCCTTCTCACCACGTCCACTTCCACCTCCATTGTTATGTCACTACCTATGCCTGGCCATGCCTCACCGTCATCGTCTCTCTTATTGCCATTGCCTACCACTGCTTATTGCTACCTATGCTATCTGTTGCATATCGTTACCGGTGCCTGTACCATCTACATATCACTGCTAGCGCCTGTTTTGCTAGTGCCCCTCTACGCCTATCTGCACAATCCATGTGTTCCTCTCTCTGAGCCATGACTATAGGAAGTGATGATGTTAAGGTTATTGTTGCCTCCCTGAGGCCTCAAATGGTTGTCGTTCAAGCAATCGGTCCACTTTTCATTCTGGACCCATCAAACTTAATGGTCAGAACTACCTCATGTGTTGTCGTGCCTGCTTCTTTACTACTCGTGGGAATAATTTCTCTGGTTTTTCACTAGAGACACTCCACAATCGGCTGATCTAGCCATCACTAACACCTAGTTAGCTAATGATGTCATTATTATGTCCTTTCTGATCAACTCTATGGAGCTTGCTATCAGCCTAAGATTTGTCCTGTTTAACTTGCTAAGGATCTTTGGGATGCAGTAAAGCAAACTTATTCTCAAGGGGAAAACTATGCCCAAGTCTATGAGATTCATCGTACCGTTTATTCCACCACTCAGAAAGGGTTGTCTCCTCAGCTTATTATTACACCTTGTATAGCCTATTGCAACAGTTGGATTTCTATCACCCAATCCCTATGGTCTGTCCTATTAATGCAAGTATACTTTAGAAGGAGCGTGACATAGAATGGTTGTATGACTTTCTGACATGTCTTAATCCTGAATATGATCAGATCAGGGAATAAATTCTAGGTTATGAGATTTTTTTTACTCTTCCCCAGGTATATAACTTGATTCTATCTAAGGATTATCGTCACTCTGTTATGCTATCCTCTACAGTTCCCGATCGGTCTGTACTATTGGCTACTCCGATTGCTAATACCCCATCTAAGGGGTCTACCCCTCCTCGAGAAACTGTTCAGTGTGATTATTGTGATTGCCCTCGCTATACCAGGAAAACATGTTGGAAACTCCATGGTCGTCCCAAAGGTGGGCGTAATAGAAAACCTAGAAAATAGGCACCCAAGCCCATCTCTTTGAGTCTGTTGACAGTGTATCCACTACTGCACCATGCTCTCTAGACCAAATGGCTACCCTCAAGCAACTAATGACACAATTATGCATTTCTCTTGCTCCTCTTATATCATCCTCAAACATGTAGTTTTCTTGTTTTTCCTCTCATTCTCCCTTATGGTTACTTGATTCGAGTGCTATCGATCACATGACAAGTAGCTCTGAGGTCTTCTATACTTATATTCCTTATTTTGGTTTGGATAAGATACGTGTGGCTGACAGTTCCTTGTCCCCATTTCTGCTAAAGATTTCGTTTCTTGTACCTCTATAATTTCTCTTCCATCTATGTTGCATGTCCCAAAATTATGTGCTAACCTTGTTTCCATCTATTGTTTAACTAAAGAGTTGAATTGTTCTGTTCATTTTTTTCTACACACTGCCTTTTTTAGGATCTGGTGACGGGTGCAACAATTGGATATGGTCAGGTCCATGATGGGCTCTACTAGTTGGATTCTCCACCGATTGTGCCTCCTTCTATGGTAGCGGATACTCTCCATTCTAAAAACTCTCTCTCTCAACTCCACCAGTGGCACCATCATCTGGGACATCCATCTTTTCATATTTTACGTCGTATGTTTCCTACTTTAGTTAAACATTGTGGTTTGGAACAACTTAAGTGTGATGCATGTGAGTCTGCTAAACATACACGCACCTCTTACTTTCCTACTAAAAATAAAAATGATATTCCTTTTTAACTATTCATTTAGATTTGTGGAGTCCTTCTCGGACAATTGATGGGAATGACTTTCGTTGACTTATTATTTTTATTGATAACTATACTTGTTTGATATGGGTATATCTATTGCATAATAAATTTGATGCCTTCTCTTGTTTTAAATCTTTCCATACTATGCTTCGTACCTAATTTCATGCCACTATACGAGTCCTTCATAGTGAAAATGGAACTGAGTATATAGATGGGGAGTTTCAGAATTACCTTGATTCTCAGGGCGTTCTCTCCTGAACATCTTGTGTTAGGACACCTGAACAAAATGAGAACCTAGAGAGCAAGAATCGTCATCTCCTTGATGTTGCTCGGGCTCTAATGTTTGCTATTGGTGTTCCTAAATATCTCTGGGGCAATGCCATTCTTATTGCTACCTACCTTATTAACTGAGTGCCCTCTAGTACACTTAACTTTAACCCCCCTATTTCTTTTCTCCGCAATCCTACAATTGTTTCTAGTCTTCCTCCTTGGGTATTTGGTTGTCTATTTTGCTCATAATTCCTCTCCTTCAAGGTCCAAGCTTGATCCTCAAGCTCTAAAGTGTGTTTTCCTTAGTTACTCAGCTTCTCAAAAGTGGTATAAGTGTTATCACCCTCCTACTCACTACTTGTATGTCACCATGGATATCACTTTTCATGAGTCTGAGGTGTAGCTCACGTCACCTCTTTAGGGGGAGAGTCTTGAGGAAGAGCCTCCTTTTTTTATTGTCTATTTAGGGTATGCCTCCTATTCAAAGGGAGCCACTAGATCAGCATATAAGATACGATCACTTACACTTGGAGGTCCAAGGAGCGAATCACCACTGATAACCAGCCATACCCTTCTGAAGCATCTCCATCAAATCTACCAGTATTAGGTTATATTTCTCCTAAACTTGATATTGTACCTGTTACTTCTTTAGAGCCGCTGCCTATACTAGATATTATAGCTTTTGCTCCTATAGTGGATGATCTTCCTATTGCTATTAGAAAATGAATTTGTTCTGGTACCAAGCATCCCATCTCCAACTTTGTTTCTTCGTTGTCTTCTTTGTCTATTCCACAGGTTTAGAAGGAAGTCATAAATGATTATAAGTGGAAATCTATAATGGTTGGGGAAATGCTAGCATTAGATAAAAATGGTACCTGAGAACTTGTTCTTCCTATTTAGGAAAAAAATTAGTTGGATGCAAGTGGGTGTTTACAGTCAAGCAGAAGGCTGATGGGACAGTTGGGCAGTATAAGGCACGCATGGTGTCTAAGGGCTTTACCCAAACCTATTTTCCCCAGTTGCAAAGATGAACTCTATCAAGCACTACTATTTGCTGCTACAAATTTGGGATGGAATCTTTAACAACCGGATATCAATAATGCATTCTCGAATGGAGATCTTGAAGAGGAAATTTGTATGGATGCTCCTCCTAGATTTGCCACTCCTTCCAATGCTGGACGTGTTTACAGGTTAAAGAAATCATTGTATAGACTCAAGCAGTCTCCTAAGTCATAGTTTGACTGGTTTATGAAAGCTATGATAAGCTTTGAATATAGATAGAGTTAACATGATCACACCTTGTTCACAAAGGCGAAAGGTAACCAGGTCATTGCTCTGATTATCTACGTTGATGATATTGTGATTACTGGTAACAATGATGAAGAAATCTCCAACCTTAAAACCTTACTAGCAGTAGAGTTCGAGACTAAGGACTTAGGACCCCTTCGTATTTCCTTGGGATTGAAGTGGCTAGATCTAACAATGGTATCTTCATTTTCGAAAGAATGTTTTGGATCTCCTTAGTGAGACAGGTATGTTTGAGTGCAAGCTTGCAAATGCCCCTATGGAGGTCAATCATCAGCTAAACAGTACAATGGGTGATTTTATTGATAAGGAGCAGTACTAGAGACTTGTTGGCTGTTTGATCTACCTATTTCACACTAGGCCCGATATTGCTTATGTTGTAGGTATTGTTATCTGTTTTCTTCATTATCCCAGGACATCTCACCTTGATGCTTTGGACTGGATCCTACGGTACTTGAAATCCACTCTTGGAAAGGGTATTTTGTATTCTAATCAGGGGCACTTAAAGATTCAGGCCTTTATATTGATGCTGACTAGGTTAGATCTATTGATGATCAGCGATCTACCTTTGGGTATCGTACTTTTCTTGGTGGGAACCTTGTTACTTGGCGTAGTAAGAAACAATTCGTGGTATCTCGGTTTAGTGCTAAAGCCCAACATCGTGCAATGGCCCAAGGGATTTGTGAGCTGATCTGTCTTAAGAGTCTACTGAGTGATCTCTGAGTTAATGTTAAAAGTCCTATACGTATATATTGTGATAACAAGGTAGCCATTAGTATTGTCCACAATCCTACTTAGTATGATAGGACCAAGCATATCGAGATTGATAGGCACTTCATTAAAGAGAAGCTTAACCAAGGGATTGTTTACATTCCCTTTGTTCATACTACAAATTAGTTAGCTGATGTGTTTACCAAGACTATTCACTGTAAGGAATTTCATTCTCTCATTCCAAGTTGGGCATATGTAATATATTTGCACCAACTTGAGGGAGAGTGTTGAGATGACTGTAGTTAGTTTTACTTTTACCTTGGTTAAGTTTTATTATTTACTGTTTACTATAGTAAGTTTTGTAGATAGATAGCGACACTTTGTCAGTTACCTACTTTCCTTATTTGATTTATTGTAATCTTCTTACAAATAAGAAAGGCCTCTATCGTTATTGATAAGTCGAATCATTCCCTAGTCTCTGATTCTTAACTAAAATTATGTCAGGCGGCGTAGGGTATGCTGGCTACTTGTGGAGGTGCGGGGAGCATCTCAACTGTTTGGATCAGGCCTCAAAAGGTGCCTTACATCTTGACCATTGGATCTATCCAACGGTCTTTTAATCTTAACAGTAGGATCAGATTAGCCGCTGATGCAAGGCTGACATCACTGTCAGGCACTGACATCATTGTTAGACGCATTGTTGACCTACCATTGGTGGGAAGATTGACTTTGAAGTTTACTTCTAAAAGTCACCACATAAATTGCTAAAAGCCCCTCTGATCCAAAGAAACAATGTTAATAGTTCCCTTTGACCGAGCTTTAAAAAATAACACAAATCCCCTCATTTTTTCAAGAAAAATGTTGAAAAGCCTTTTTACATCGAGAGCAAATTCCAATACAAGTTTTGGATTTTTCGAACCGATTTCAAGGAAAACCCCATAAATCTCTCATATGGATTCATAGTAAGTCAAAACGAAAACGGTATGGACCAAGACTCAAAGTTCTTCCAGAAGATCCTATCAATAGGCTAGGCCATATAACAAGATCAAAATACCCTTGAACATTGTAGAAGTCATAACTTCTTCATCCGATATTGAAATAGTACAAAACTGGGTGCGTTGAAAAGAATTTTTTATGCTTGCATTGGAACATGAGGACCTGTCTTCCAAAAACTTCATCTTCAATGCAAAATTTTTTCTGAGTGAAAATAGGCCAAAATTGTTAGTTTTGAGCCCAAAAATCTGCACCACCTACCATGGATGAACCAAATCACTCAAACACATCATACATACAATACTGCCATCTCATCAGAGAGATCGTATGCTACCACGTCATCACTGGTGGCTATCTCAACCCAATTGGCTATGTTATCATTGCCATGTGACCAAGGTTGATAACAAGGACAACAAAAAAACAACATTGTCTTCATACTATATTTTGGGATTATTCCTTCAATTAGATGGATCAAATCCTGACGACTTGGAATCGTCTTTGTTTGTTCAACTATTTTAGCTACACATTCATCAAAGAGACCTCAAACTCTGAGATTCTCTTCGGCATTAGACTAGGTGTCTTTGGAACTTCTTTCTCCAACCAATCAAAATCATTTGTAAAAACTGATTTCAAATCCTGTCATTATGTTGTAAATCGCAAGAATTTAAAGAAACAAAGAAAGAAAATAGAATACTTGAATGAATATATCAGTTCCTTCCCTGCAAACTTGAAGAATCATAGAGACAAAACACTAATTATGTTTTTTGGATCACTGACCTGTAAACTTGAAGAATCATTAATACGAACATTGATTGAACTTCAAACATTTAAAAGTTTTATTCACTAAAAAATAACCAGCAAAATGTATGAGAAAGACTTGATTCCTCATCTATGAATGCTAAGCTACTAGATCAAATTTATCATTGGATTTGAAATGGTTGTAACCTAGCGAACACTATACAGATTTACAATATTTTCTTTAAGAATTTGAGGAAATAAAGAAATAAAATGGAAGAGCTGAATGAATATATCAGCTCATGTCCTGTGAACTTGAAAAATCACAAAGAAAAACACTAGTCATGGTTTCCGGATCACTATCCTGTAAACTTGGACAATCACTGTCAAACAAAGATCAAACTTCAAAGGTTCATAAATTTTAAGTACTAAAATAAACCAACAAAATGTATGAGCAAGACTTGATTTCTCATCCATTAATGCTAAGATATTAATTCAAAATTTTCACCAGATGTGAAAATGGCTGGAAGCCTATAACCTAGTGAAATTTCAAAGATTTACAATATTTTATTCATAATAATTTTTGAAAAATAAAGAAACAGAATAGAAGAGATGAGCGAATATATCAACTCTAGTCCTGTGAATTTGAAGAACTATAGGGATGAACAATATGATCATTGTCCTATAAACTTAAAGAATCACAGGACAAACACTGATTAAATTTCAATGATTAAGAAGTTTTATTCACTAAGAAAAAAAAAAAATAAGACAAAATTTACGACTTGATTCCTCATCCATCAATGCTAAGCTACTAATTAAAATTTCTCATCTGATGTAAAAATGATTATAACCGAGCGAACACTTCAAAAAATTATAAAATTTTATTCACAAAAAATTGAAGAAAAAAGAAAGAAAGAAAGAAGTGTGAGTTAACATAAGCTCGGGAAGCATTACAAGCGAAGTACCCTTGTGAAGAGAAAGAAAACAGCTAGTTCAGCTTGTCATATGAGCTAACTTTCCATTTGATGGAAAAGAGCAATCGTACTTATGAAAGTCACTAAACAAGTTTATTCAGCTCCACTTGAGCTTGAAGCATTTTGTTTTACTCCTAAAGTAGCATTAAAAAATTACCCAAAGCTACAAGAAAGACGATACTACAGCCGCTATTTGCCCAATAGTACAACGCCTTCCTCCCTGACTCTACTTCCTAGCTAGCAACCAGACCCCTCTTCAAACCCTTTCCAAAAGGACAAACAAATAGTCTTCAAAAGGCGTCTCCTATGTGGAATACGATTTCTTTTCACTGTATGGGGGTGTGCATAGGGAGCATGTAGGGAGCGTATAGTGCTCTTATTTTATGATTGTACTGTCATTGATTTGAATTGAACTGAGGAACTTTCCCTTAGGGTGCATTCCTGGTGAGTAAGCTGAGTTCTTTCCTTTATAGAAGGACTTAGTGAACGTCTTTCAATTCTTTATTTCTTAGTATAGTTCTCCCTGATTTATTAGATCCTTTAAGCTCAAGCTTCTCTACTCTAAAAAAATAATGGAAAAGTTATGACAACGAAGGCCTCATTTTGTATATAACAAGTAAATGAATTTTGATGACTAAATGAAGAAATCCTATTTATACATCTATGGAATAAAAATGAGACCTATGCTAAATCCACTCACAAAAATAAAAGAAGTAAAGAAGGTGCGTTTTTTGTATTATAAAAGCGTTATCCACCCTTCTCATTGAACTCTCAAGTTATAGATTTCTTTGTTCAGCTAGAGATTGGATCTTATGCCAGACGTGGACCGGCCCAGTACGACACCTATGGGCGCAATTTTATCAATCCAATCTTTCAATAAGGGAGCTTGCTTTCCCCAATATTACAGAAATTGAAAAAGTGGGACGTTTAATTACTTTACATTTCCCTCTTTATACTCCCGCTGGTTAAGGACATTAGGTTAGCGTGACTCTTCTCATAAGCTCAAGCAAACTCGTTCCCACAATTCAATTGAAGGTGCTATGTTAATATTGTCCCCCCAAATAGATACCCATCCCTTGCCAGAACATGAGGTTCTAGCACCTTCAGGCTCATTTGAGCTGTCAATGTTGTTTCTACCACCCCTGCTTCTGCTGCATCAACGGCTTCATCGAAAGGTGCCCCTGCTATTGGATTGGATCCCACATTAAGGATTTTTTAACTTGTAATGCTGAACCTATCAACTCCTGTCCTGTGAGCTTAAAGAATCATAGAGACGAACACTAATTATGGTATTTAGATCACTGTCCTGGAAACTTTAAGAATCATTGATCAAACTTTAGAGATTTATAAGTTTTAGAAATCAGAAAAATGTATGTGCAAAACTTGATTCCTTATCTATGAATGACAAGCTGCTAATTCAGAAAACAGAAGGCGCGGAAGTAGTCCTATTCGTGGTGGAGATTGCCAGCCATGTTTAATGGAGGAGACAGGAAGAAACAAAGAAGAGGTAGAAGAAGGCTTACTGATGAGAGAATGGGGTCCAACAAACGAAGAAACCGCGTCGAAGGCATAAGTAGCTCGTAGGAAGAAACATGGACCATTGATGGCTTGAACAAAGCCGCAAGCAGAGACAGAAGAACTTTCAAGAAAGATAAAGAAAATGCAAGGAAGGAGACAAACAGAAAAAGGCTCAATATAAAAGTATATCCGGGACAAGGTGAGAGGAATTGATGCAGTACAAGTCAGGCACTATGCATCGTGGGAAAGAGCGCTACCCGAATCAACCAACGGAGTGCTTCCCCCCCTCCGATATCATGATCAGGTAGGGAAACTGATGTGGCACCTCCTTAGTTTTTCAATCGATAAGAGATGGCGCTTCGAAAGATATTATCACACTAACATGCTTTCCAGGAAGACTGCGGCGCATTAATAAATAAAAAAAGCATCAAAAAGTGAATGATCATGAGGTACTCCCTCCAACTACCATTGGATTGGTGGGAGTAGGGGTCCAACTGTTATGGAAAATATATACAGGCATCTTGGGAGAGCCGAAACAAGGCCAAATAGAAGAGACTAGAAAACGGAGCCAGTCAGCCGATCGCGTCAAAGTGACGAGTAAACAATTGGATAGGCACTAATAAGCAGGAATAGTACGAGTCTCACCGATTGACCATTCGAGCTGTGTAAACCTAACTGCGTCAGTTTGCCAAATGGGTAGTAAGTCCCATGCATCAAACAATGCACATGGACAGCTACCCTCAGTGAGTGGCTCGGTGATTAGGTTACTCAGCTCGAACAGATCGGTATGTGAACCCAACACTATCCTTAGTAGGGAACTCTCGAAGGAGCCTATCAGGCTTGGCACGTGGCTCACAAGATATGAATCAGTCATAATGTGGAAAGGACCACCGTAAGAATCACGAATCTTCTCCTTAAGGGATATATTGATCAGATGCCCCGGGTAATGGCAAATACACGAAGCTCCCATAACTGGAACGATCTCTATATTTGCTTTCCTATTATAATTTTTACCAGATCCAGACTCCTACCCATGATGGACAACTATCAAATTGGGGCTCTCCATGGGTAACCGCCATCTCCAACTATAAAAACTCAGGTAAACCTCTTTCCAGAGGATTAATCTTTTTCTATTCTTATTAGAACTATATGTTTGTAAAGAATCTAACTCAATCATCGGAAAGTCCCTGTCGGATCAACCGTCATTCTCTTGTATTTGTTCTCCAGTAAAGGATCCAAGGATAGTCTAGATGCAGTTTTTGACGCATGCAACACATGCCTCCATGGATATCTTCACCTAGTTCAATATTTAGCAGATTCATGGGCCGTCAGAAAAAGCTGAAAAATGAAAAACTAATAGTATTTCCCACTGTCTTTATCACCTCTTCCATCAGACAAGATATTTCCAACTTGATTCTTTCTGGAACCTATAACTCATGCACTTGTTCATCATAATGGATTTATTTGGGGTTTTATGGATTTTGGCACATCGGGATGTGCACATGAGGTGAAGGCAAGGGTTTTTAACAAGGATTGCGAAGGACAATGTAGGTGGGATTCGAAAGAGTTTGAGCTTCTCATTGTTTGGCACAACTAATTAAGCTTTATTATTGGAATTATTCCTAGTTTAATTCTTTTGGAAATATGGAGGTGTTAGATCAAACACCAAGAAACACGAATAATAAAGAGACAATAGATTTGTACGACACAGAGATTTAACGAGGCTCACACACCAAGATGGTGTGCTACGTCCTCGGGCGAAAAAGAAGATGATTCACTATACAGAAGAGAGATTTACACCCTAGCAGCGGCGAGAAAAAACTCGCCCTGAAACCCTAGCTGCGTGAAAACCCTAGAATACAATGACTTTCTCAACAAGCAACAGTACATTATATATACTCTAAAATCGTGGGTCGACCCATCGGGTCGCGGTCGATCCGCTCAAGCCATAGTAGCCCCCGCACCCCCATAAGAGATCAGTGATGGGCTCTGGGCTTGGGCCTATCGGCCCAACCCCTCTGCTTTCATCACAGATCTCAGAAAAATTTTCATTCGGGTCGCCACCAAAATATGTCGGATCGGGTCAATCTTCAAAACGGGTGAAGAATTCGAGACAAACTTAACAAATCTCCACCTTGCCTTGAATTCTCCTCCAACAGATAAACAAATAGCTAATATCTTCATCTTCTCCAATAGCCCTCAAAAGGGCTGAACTCAAACACAACAAACACCAAGTAAGTTGAAGCAATGCTCGAACTTACCAACACATAAAGGCTTAGTCAACATATCAGCTAGATTGTCTTTAGTACCAATCTTCAACACTTGAATATTACCTTAAGCAATTATCTCTTTTATGAAATGATACCGAACATCAATGTGCTTTGTCCTCTCATGATACATTGGATCTTTAGTCAAGTGAATAGCACTCTGGCTATCACAATGGACAACAGTCACCCCATAATCCATGCTGAGTTCTCCCAACAAACCTCTAAGCCAAATAGCTTCTTTAATTGCCTTAGTCACTGCCATATACTCAGCTTCAGTGGTAGATAATGCAATTGTAGCTTGTAAAGTAGATTTCCAACTAACCGTACTTCCTCTAAGAGTAAATGCATAGCTTGTGAGTGACCTTCTCTTGTCAAGATCACCTGCATAATCTGAATCAACATAACCAGATAAACTATCACCATTCCTCCCAAACTCCAAACAAACACCAAAGGTCCCTTTCAAGTACCTAAGTATCCACTTCACTGCTTCCCAATGAGCTTTACCTGGACATGAAAAATATCTGCTCACCACACTGACAGCTTGTGAAATGTCAGGACGAGTGCAAACCATAGCATACATAATGGAGCCAACTGCACTAGAGTATGGAACACGTGATATGTACTCCACCTCTTCATCTGTCTTAGGTGATAAAGCAGTTAAAAGTCTAAAATGAGATGCAAGAGGAGTAGTTACAGGTTTGGCATCTTTCATGCCAAAATGATTCAATACCTTCTTAGTGTATTTTTGTTGAGATAGACACAACTTCCCTGCTTTTCTATCCCTCTTGATCTCCATACCAAGGATCTTCCTTGCTGCCCCCAAATCTTTCATCTCAAATTCAGAACTTAATTGTTCCTTCAACCTATTGACCTTATTCCTATCTTTTACTGCAATCAACATATCATCAACATAAAGCAACAAATATATGAATGACCCATCAGAGAGCTTTCTGAAATAAACACAACAGTCATATTAACACTTGGAGTATCCAAAACTAACCATAACTGAATCAAACCTTTTATACCACTGTCTAGGAGACTGTTTTAAACCATATAGGGACTTCTTCAACAAGGATACATGGTCCTCCTTACTTTCAATAACAAACCCTTCAGGTAGATGCATATAAATCTGTTCTTCTAGTTCATCATGTAAAAATGTTGTTTTCACATCAAGTTGCTCCAACTCCAAATCATGCATAGCAACTAAAGCAAGTAGGACACAAATAGAACTATGCTTAACAACAGGTGAGAAAACATCATTAAAATCAATTCCTTGTACCTGACTGTAGTCCTTTGCAACCAAACGTGCCTTGTACCTAGCATCTTCAACACCTAAGGCAGATTCCTTCTTCTTGAAGACCCATCTGCAACCAACAATTTTCTTCCCTGTTCTTGGCTTCACAAGCTCCCAAGTCAGATTTTTATGAAGAGATTCCATCTTCTCATTCATGGCAATCAACCATTTTGTAGAATCAATTGAAGCAACAGCTTCAGAATATGTTGCAGGCTCACTATTTTCAATTGTATCTGCAACAAACAATGCATAAGCAACAAATTCAGCATGCCCATACTTTTGTGGTTGTCTAATATCCCTCCTTGGTCTATCCTTGGCAATACTGTACCGCTCTTCTTCTTGATTCTCTTGAGCATCATCTCCTTCAATACAAGTAGGCAACTGGACTAAAGTAGATTGTGCTTTGTTTGAAGATGAACCACCAATTTCAAACTCCATCTTTTATCTAGATTTTTCTTGACCTTCATCACAATGAATAGGAGCTTCTTTCCTAGGATGCAACATAGTAGATTCATCAAAAGTAACATCTCTGCTAATAAGAAATTTTAGAGACTTTGGATCAGAACACCACAACCTGTATCCTTTCACTCCAGATCCATATCCAAGAAAAATGTATTTCTTAGCCCTAGGTTCCAACTTCCCTTCATTTACATGTGCATAAGCAGGACATCCAAATACTTTTAAATTTGAGTAGTCTGCAGGTTTACCTGACCAAACTTCTTCTGGAGTCTTGCACTCAATAGCTGTGCAAGGAGATCGATTCACCAATAAGGTTGTTGTGTTAACTGCTTCTGCCCAGAACTCCTTGCCCAATCCTGCATTTGATAACATACACCTTGCCTTTTTCTAACAAGGTTCTATTCATACGCTCTGCCACTCCATTCTGCTGGGGTGTTTTAACAACTGTATAGTGTCTTGCAATACCTTTATTTTTTTAGAACTCATTAAAGTCACCTTCACAAAACTCTAGGCCATTATCGGCTCTCAACCTTTTAATTTGTTTCCCGGTCTGCTTCTCAAGCAAATTCTTCCACTGTTTGAAAGTGACAAATACTTCATTTTTGTGCTTCAAGAAATAGACCCAAACCTTCCTAGAGAAATCGTCAATGAAAGTAAGCAAGTATCTTGCACCAGCCCCCTTTGAAGCAACCCTGGAGGGCCCTCATAGGTCTGAATGAATGTAGTCCAAAGTTCCCTTGGTTCTGTGAATAGCAGTATTGAAACTAACTCTTTTCTACTTCCCAAACACACAATGCTCACAGAACTCCATTGCTCCTGTACTCTGACCACACAACAAGCCCCTTTTACTTAATGATGCCATCCCTTTTTCACTCATATGGCCTAACCTCATGTGCCATAAATTTCTGACATCTGATTCAGACATAGATGATGAAGCTACTGCAACAGACCCAGTAATTGTAGTACCCTGCAACACATACAAACTGTCAACCTTGATTCCTTTCATCAATAAGAGAACACCCTTGCTGATCTTCATGACTCCACCTTCAGTTGTATACTTGCACCCATTTGAATCAAGAGTGCCTAAACTAATGAGATTCTTCTTCAAATTAGGGACATGCTTGATATTAGATAAGGTTCTGACAATGTCATCATACATCTTGATATTGATCATTCTCATTCCAATAGTCTTACAAGAAGCATTATTTCCCATCAACACAACTCCACCTCGAACTGATTCGTATGTGAAGAACCATTCACGATTGGGACACATATGGTAGGAACAACCAGAGTCAAGAATCCATTCATCGTGTGATCTAACTTTATCATCAGTCACCAAAAGCATATCAGACTCACTCTCATCTTCAGCAATACTAGCTTCTGTAGAATCATCTCTTTTCTGTTGATTTTGAGCACCATCACCTGCCTTCTGCTTATTTAAAAGCTTATAGCATTCAGATTTAATATGCCCCTTTTTCTTACAGTAATTGCAGGTTAAATTCTTGTGCTTAGATTTTGATCTAGCCTTCTTTTTATCACCATCTGAACCCCTTTCATTCGTTCTCCCTCTAGCTACCAAACCAACACCATCAGATTTATTGGTAGTTGTCAACTCATCATCAATCTTCTGCTTGTTTTGCAGATTCGTTTTGACATGCTCAATAGAGATTGTCTCTCTACCATAAATCATGGTATTCCTAAAATGCTTATAAGATGGAGACAGAGAACATAACAATAATAGGGCAAAATCTTCATCGTCTATTTTAACATCTATCATTTTCAAATCAGTAACAATAGAATTGAACTCAGATATATGAGATTTAATAGAAGTACTTTCACCCATATGAAGGGTATATAGTTGTTGTGTCACACCCCGTTCACACTGAACCGGGCCAGTGACCGAGTTAACACCGGTTAACTCAAACCTGCCAGGATCATCAGATACTGTATTCCACCACAGCATACACACAACTAATATAAACTCAGCAGATCAGCGGAAGACTAAGTTTTACCTGTGAATAATCCCATAATACTTGATACCCGGATAGTGATACAATAATTATATACATTTGGGCCCGAAGGCATGATATATATACAAAAAGAATAAAATTCAAATATCAAGTACCTAAGGAAATCCACCAAAACAATCAAAGTACACAGCTCGGCTCGGTACAAGGCTGGAGCTCAGCTCGGCATCAAAGGTCGTGCCCAGCTCGGCATCACATAGAAGAGCTCAGCTCGGCCTCAGAAGTGGAGCTCAGCACGGCCCCAAAGGTGGAGCTCAGCTCGGCCTCAGAACTGCTGTCCCGCAGCACAACTCTCGCACGAGCAGTCGGCGCCGTGCTCTAACTCCTCAGGGGTCCACCAGTCCTCTTCAGGAAACCCGACTGTGGGACCCACCCCGTGCTCCTCAGATGTATGACCTGTAAAATCATCTAAAAAAAGGGGTGTACACGTGGGATGAGCTCACTAGCTCAGTAAGTAGAAAGATGGACCACACACAACAGTCCACACATCACAACACATCATATGCACTACATGCCATGCTATACATTTTAAATCACATCCACCTAAGCAACATTACTAAGTCCTTGGTTTTAGTGCTACTACAACCACAATGCACGTATACTCTGGGTACGAGCTGCGAACTCCCTCCCACGATACGCCCATTGGGCTATCGGAGAAGGCCCACCGTGAGTACTCGAAAAAGTAAAGACAATGCCGTCCACCAGCTCTCAACAGAAATGTAAATGATTGAAAATAAAGGTGCTGACTCCAGCAATTTAAAAGCAGTACGATTGGCCCTCTTGAATGTACCGTCGGGGTTGCCGACTGTCCTACATGACCCGTCGGGCGTTATGTCTAACCGCCACAGTGACCCGACGACCGCGACCACTGCTTCCCCCCAAATGATAACCCAACACCTTAACCCCTGTTGGGAAGGGTCGTAGCACGGGATGGTGAAAATCCTAATACCGCATG
>NC_056564.1:554216-605353 GCF_013358625.1 Macadamia integrifolia | reverse complement strand
TAATAAAATTCCTATTTTACCCTTAAAAAACGGATACTCGTTTAAAACGGATTCTTTTGTCGTTTCCGTTTTTTTTTCTGGATTGTATAACAACATACGGGAAAACGCGTTTTAAATGGCAAAAAAACGGGAATGCGTTTTAACTAACAGTGTGCCAACCACGGAGCTAGAAAGCTCATCCCTCTTGATTCATTTTGTTGTTTTCATTTTATTTACTTATTTTTAATTATTATCGGTTAGACTTAGCCTCTCTAGTGATTAGATAGAGTCTCACCATCTTTCTATCGATGGACTCCATGAACCTTATGTGTACTAACCATCAAGAGATTAGTTCTTATGTTTCTCATAGTCTGAGCAATTTTGACTTGTACTCTTCAAATCCATCACAATCCAATAATGCATATATAAGCACATAATGCATCATGATAGGTGCAGTCAAGTCAAAGACTATAACGTGGTTCATCTGAATGATCATTCATAAATCGGTCAACTCCAATAGACCAAATAACAATGGAACCATTTAATCAATTCCATAAACCACAAAATATATTTTACATGGCACAAAATAAAATAGAAATGTCTAATAATAATGTGCAAAAATAACACAAATAAAAGTGTGTTGGGCCACACAATTCCATCGTCCGCCTCATAGTTTGATGAATCAAATTGGATTGGAATCAGCTTTAATCGATCTCAATTCTTAGTCGATACCGTATCAATGAATTGATGCCCAAAAAATGCTTTTTTTTTTTTATAATTAAAAGTAGGGGTATTTTTATCCGATTCAAGTTGATATCAGTGATCCCATTCTCAGTATTGAGTTCTCAAACCTTGCTCCCTCTTCAATTCACTTGCACCTAATGATATCCCACATTGACAAAAAAAAAAATTTTGATATCCCATTGTTTCTTGGCCTTTGTTTATTTTTCATCGAATAATATTTGATTCCATAAAGTAGTAGGGTCTCCTAGATGGATGATCAGGTATCTTGTGTTGGGGGCAAATACACAACCATGAGGGGGGGGGGAATCAAACAAACAATCACACAGAAAGCATACATCCACTAAAAAACAGAAGAAAGAAAAAAACAAGGTGATCTATCTGTTAGGACTCTTATGTGGGCTTAACTGATATTGATTGACCCATTGGGCCCAAGAGAATAAGGACCACTCTAATTAGGAAACTTCTAGCCCTATTCTATTGTGGGAATGGATTAGGGTTTAGGAATTCTATTATATATAGAATACTGACGGTCCCTGCAGCTATTACTTTTCATAATAATATTTTGGGAGCACTGTTTTCTCACAAAGCTAGTGTAGAGACAGAGAGAAGATCCCATAGTAAGAGGCTGCAGAAGATCTCAGTAGAAGGACCCATATTGCGTGGTTCTTCATCATAATTCGTGGTACAAGCGTCAACCTTGATTTAGGGACTTTATTCACGCTCAACGGGTATGTGATTGATTTCTTTCCATTATTCATTATTGTATTCTATACACTATAGGTAATTCAAATGATTCTAGGATTTAGAATCACTAACAATTGGTATCAGAGCCTACACTATGGTGTTAGAATCAAGAAATTATGTAAGAAAAAAAAAATTTGGGTTTCTATTTATGAAAATCATTATTTTACTCTTACTTAAAGATCCCGTATAGGAAAAATTTCTTCACGAAAGTTGTAGAGCACGAGAAGACGGTCACAGCGGTATGCTGCACATCCCCGAAAACCTCCGAACGCACTGGCACGTGCCACCGGAAATTGGCTACCGGAGGAGAGAGAAAAATAAAATTTTTTCAAAAAATAAAAAAAAGGGCGGCGAGTCATCGCCGAGTCAACTCGGAAACCCTACCTAGTTGACCCGGGATGCAGTGGGTCAACTCATGACCAACTCGGTCAAAGGTTGACCGGGTCGTTGACCCGAACTTTGACCCGGAACTAATTTGCCCGAACCGGTTGGATCGGATTGATTTTGATTCAAAAAAAAAAAACAGTAACTTCAAATGGCTCGTACGGGAAAACGGTGAAGAATTTTTCACCCTGGTTTTTTGTGTTGAGTTCAGTTTTTCGTGCTCTTCGTTTTGATATATTATGAGCCTAGTTTTGATCAAAGTTTATGATCTATTTTGTATAAGTTACAAGTATGGGTGTTTAATAATTCTTTATAATTTTCCTATTAATTGGAAGAAATGAAAGAAAATCAACTCATACATTACTTGCATATTAGAATATGAACTTGTTTATTCTTGGTAATGTAGTTCATGCTTTTGTTTATGAATATTTTTTATTCATGGTTAAACAATCTCACTTTTAGCTGTCGGAATGAATTTGTAGACTATTGCAGTAAGATTGGGTGGAATCCACCAAAGTGGTAAAGTTCAACCTTATTGTAATATAATACAAATCAAAGGTCTTCTTTGTTTGAAAAGGCAAAGAATAATGGTTGGTAGCAAGGTTGCTAATGTTCACCCAAATGTGACATTATCAAAGAAAAGTTAAAGTAAAAAAAAATAAAATTGGGATTTCTCAACCTAGAAGATGCTGTCCATCCAAAGATGGCAGTACTTTTTTAAAGTTAGAAGAAGTCTCGCAGTAATAGCAGAAACTTGAGTGGACCATTATGTTTCAGACCCAAAGGTCAGAAATGTAGTTCCGGTTGACACTCATGAAGTAATTGATACTTGAGCATGTAATGTTTAATTTTGCTAATTGTTACATGCTTATTCTTTTACATATATGTCTGTATGTTGAATAGAATATTCTTTATTAAAATATTCAACAGGATGTCTTCTAGTTTTGGTGTACTTGATATTCCTAAGCTTACTGGGGATAATTTCAACAAATGGATGGAAGACTTAGAGGTCTACATGATTCTCAAGGACCTAGACATGTGTACTAGGACCACCAAACCAGCTGAACCTACTGCAACCAGTACCCAAACTGAGAAAGGGGATTATGACAAGTGGGTCACTGCAAATAGGAAGTCCTTGGCTGTTATTAAAAGTGCTTTGCCTGAGTCTATCAAGGATAGTGTTGCTAAAAAGGATACTGCTTCTGAGTATTTGGCTGCTATAAAAGCTAAGTTTGATAGCTCTAAGAAATCACAGGCTCACGATCTCATGAGCCAATTGACTGGGGCTAGATTTGATGGAGTAGGAAGTGCTAGAGAGCATATACTGGAACTGGTTTCCCTAGGAAACAAGATCAGAGGTACAGGTATTAACTTTGATGATGACTTCGTGGTCACCATTGCCTTGAATTCTCTACCTGAGAGCTACAAGACTCTTAAGACTACTTATAATACATTGAAGGATAAATGGGGTCTTGATGAATTGATCACTGTGGTAACTCAGGAAGAGGGAACAATTAATAGGACCAAAGTTGAAAGTGCCAATCTTACTCAAGGTAAGACTTCATCATCTATGGGACCTAACAAAGGGATCAATAAGTTCTTTAAGAAAGGAAAATTCACTCCATTTAAAGGAGGGAAAAACAAGAAGGGAAAGCAAAATTTCAAAGAATCTGGGGTACAAAAAGACATGAGTGGCATAGAGTGTTTTTGGTGCAAGGCCAAAGGACACATGAAGAAAGATTGTTTTAAGAGGAAGACCTACCTTGAGAAAAAGAAGGATGATGGTATGAATCTATCCTTAGTATGTTTTGAATCTTGCTTGATTAATGTACCAATTGATTCATGGTGGTTAGATTCTACGTCGTCTATTCACGTCACTCATTCCTTGTAGGGGTTCCTAAACAGGAAGGTGCCAAGCAAGGATGAAGTGACGGTGTTCGTGGGCAATGGAGCTAGAGTTGAAGTGGAAGCCATAGGAACTATTAGATTATTTTTTCATTCAGACTCATTTATTGATTTGAAGGATGTTGTTTATGTTCCCTCTATGAGGAGGAATTTGATTTCAGTTTCTAGACTTTGTTCAGATGGTTATTCTGTTAATTTTAATCAAGTTGGATTTTGTTTATTACATGATTCTATCTCTATTGGTAGTGGTACTCTTGTTGATGGGCTTTATAGATTGAATTGTAATTCTTCATGGGTTCTGAATGTGGGAGTGAAACGGTCTCTGATTGATGAGAAATCCTCTATGTTGTGGCATAGAAGGTTGGGTCATATTTCAATCAAGAGGATGAAAAGATTGGTAAAGGAAGGGATATTAAAAGATATTGATTTTCAGGACATGGAAACATGTATAGATTGCATTAAGGGAAAGATGACAATCTCCAGGAAAAAGGATTCTACTCGTAGCATTGAAGTATTAGACCTCATTCACACTGATATATGTGGGCCTTTTACTATCCTTACACTCACTGGGCACCGTTTATTTCATAACTTTTATTAATGATTGGTCAAGATATGGGTATGTCTTCCTTATTAGTGAGAAATCTAGTGCTCTAGATGTTTTCAAGATTTTTAAAGCTGAAGTTGAACTTTTCCACTCCAAGAAGATCAAAGTGGTCAGATCCGACAGGGGTGGAGAATATTATGGGAGAAGTGGTGATTTTGAGCAGTTGCTTGGTCCTTTTGCAAAATTCTTGCAAGAACATGGGATAGCTCCTCAATATTCCATGCCTGGAACACCTCAGCAGAATGGAGTAGCTGAAAGAAGAAATCGTACTCTGAAAGACATGGTCCGTTCTATGGTGAGCAATACCACCTTACCAGAATCCTTATGGGGAGAGGCACTTAAAACTGCTGTTTACCTTCTCAATAGAGTGCCAAGCAAATCTGTGAATAAGACTCCCTATGAACTCTGGAGTAGCAGAATACCTACCCTTAGACACTTGCGAGTGTGGGGATGTCAAGCAGAAGCCAAAGTCTTTAACTCTCAAGAAAAAGTTTTTGACTCAAGGACTACAAGTTGCTATTTTGTGGGATACCCAGAGAGGTCTAAAGGGTATAGATTCTATTGTCCTGGTCCAGGACACAAAATTGTAGAGACCACTCATGCTAGATTTGTTGAATGCAATGAAGAGTCTAGAACTCCTCGTAATTTCTCTTTTGAAGAAGGGGAGTATGACACTCCTGAGATAGCACCTGTTGAGTTGAGAAATTCACTTATTGATCCCAATCCCATCCTGTCTGATGATACAGTCACTCAAACTCCAATTGAATATGATTTGCAAGTTGGGACAGATATTGCTATTGCAGACCCACTCCTGATACCGCTAATATTGGTAGGCTTCCACCTGAACCTATAAGGAGGTCTACTAGAGTGCACAAGCCTTCTCTGCACTCTGATTATGTTTCTTATTTGAATGAGTGTGAGTTTGACATAGGACAAGAAGAAGACCCTGTTACTTTTCTTCAAGCTAGTGTTCAGTAAATCAGAAAAATTTGAAATTGTGGGGTATTCTGACTCGGACTTCAGTGGGTGTACTGATGATAGAAAGTCTACCTCTGGATACATTTTTGTATTGGGAGGAGGAGCTATTTCTTGGAAGAGTGCCAAACAAACTATTTTAGCTTCATCCACTATGCAAACTGAGTTTGTGGCACTTTATGAAGCTACCAAGCAGGCAATGTGGCTGAGAAATTTTATATCTGAACTGAAAGTTGTAGATTCCATCTCTAAGCCTTTGCATTTGTGGTGTGACAATATTTCTGATGTTTTCTTTGCAAAGAATAACAAGAGATCTAGCAGCTCCAAACACATTGAGATTAAATATCTTGTGGTTCGCGAGAAGATCAACGCTGGGGAGATCATTGTTGAGCATATTATTACTGAAGAGATGGTTGTTGATCCTCTGACCAAAGCTCTTCCAGTGGGAATTTTTAAGACTCATGTTTCTAACATGGGTGTGATGGAATATTTTGATATGCTTGTTTAGTGGGAGTTTACTTATCCATAGTGGTATTGTAATAAGCATTATTTTGTTAAATCATACATTATGAGCAGAATCTATATTGAGGATGTTTACTTTCCAGTATAGTGTTCATTTATATTCTCTCTCATCGTATTGTTGTATGATTATTGTGGTTTACTTTGACATGTCACAGTTAATGGCGGTGTTTAGCCAAGTTTCGTGATTTATGGCGGTATTTAGCCTAAATCCATGGAGGTGGTTGTTAACCATAGGCTGTATGCCAAAGTGAGATATTAATACAAGAAAATGGCGGTTTGCCTAAGTATTGATTAATATCAAAGTTCTCTACCTGTGAGGTTTTCAAGGTAGGTTGATCTTTAGATCAGGAACGGACCTATAAGGAAGGATATATCTTATGTGATCACAGTTATGATATAATTCCTTATATCTATGTTTCCAGGCGATTTGAATTGATAATTTTCTGTTGTCTGTAACATTAGATAGTTATATGCCGTATATTGAGGTGTATTTTCTACTATTGTTCAACAATGGAGACTATTGATTTGATCAAAGTTTGTTTTGAGTGGTATTCAATCTTGGGATTATTTGGCCAGATGTCAATGGGAAGACATCAGTATCAGTGTAGCCCAAGTGGGAGATTGTTAGGACTCTTATGTGGGCTTAACTGATATTGATTGACCCATTGGGTCCAAGAGAATAAGGACCACTCTAATTAGGAAACTTCTAGCCCTATTCTATTGTGAGAATGGAATAGGGTTTAGGAATTCTATTATATATAGAATACTGACGGTCCCTGCAGCTATTACTTTTCATAATAATATTTGGGAGCACTGCTTTCTCACAAAGCTAGTGTAGAGACAGAGAGAAAATCCTATAGTAAGAGGCTGCAGAAGATCTTAGTAAAAGGACCCATATTGTGTGGTTCTTCATCATAGTTCATGATACAAGCGTCAACCTTGATTTAGGGACTTTATTCACGCTCAATGGGTATGTGATTGATTTCTTTCCATTATTCATTCTTGTATTCTATACACTATAGGTAATTCAAATGATTCTAGGATTTAGAATCACTAACACTTTTATCCTATTGCCTTCCAAAAAACTCAAAAATACTTCACATTAAAAGCAATACATGGGAATTGTGAAAAAATGGCTTGAAGTCCTAATCGGATCGGGTAAGTTTCTTTTAACTGAAGAATTGGTTTTTGTATTTGAGTTTTAAGTCTATTTAATTTCTGCAATCCTTTCAAGTTCATAAATGAAATGTTACACCCGACCATCTGTAGCTATTATTAATGAATAATATAGATTATCTGCAACCCTGATATAACCGAAGCTTCATTATCTCTCTTTCTCTTGGTTTGTTCACTTATATATGAGTCTGCTAATGGTAGGATAATTGATTAATTCATGCTTAACATCTTTTTCTGCATTGAGTCCTTCATGCTTAACATCTTTTTCTGCATGTTCTGTGGATTCACAGCAAAGAACCGATTAGCTTCTGTTCATGCCCCATTTCCCTAAATATACACAATGATACAATTGCCATTTCTTTGTTTTTTGGGTAGAACACCATTGCCATTTCCAGGATACCCCACAACGACAACTACTCGCTGTCCGAAATTTGTTACCTGATATAGAAGGGAAACTCACGCCTTGTCAAAATAGCTCAACTATTCTTTTTTATTTATTCATTGCTGATAGATTATATAATAGGAATTACAAATACTGATTATCCAAAAAATTGTATCAACCTTCTACAGTGTTTTGCAAAAATGAAGCAACGTAATAAAACAATAAAACGGTGGGCTCCACAGGGGTCCTCAAATGTTGCATCCTTTCTGCGATTTGTTTGACCCAGCCCAATTAACTAGATAAAATGTTCCTAGAACACATGGACTATAACTACTGGACTTTTAAAGAACTAGTTTTGCATCGACCTAATTACTTGGCCAGGGACCTTCTCTAGCCCAAAGTTCTGCTTCTGTACTGGTGATGATGATTGATGGAATCAGCTTTAGGCACAGAAAGAGAAAGAGAGAGAGTTGGGCATATTTTATTGCCTAACAAATGGGTAGATCATCTGGAGGTGGCTGTAAGGACTGTAACTCTCCAACACCATCCTCAACCAGAAAAGCCGTAGCCAATCCCCAATTGAGATGAACGTCCAAGTGACAATGCATCAGCCAAACTCCTGTTAGACAATAGATATATATATATATATATATATATTTAGAGAGAGAGAGAGAGAGAGTTTGCAATGTTGAAAAAAAAAATTTATTCCAAAAATTAAAGATGCACAAATGAATTAATTAATTAATTAATTACCTGGGTTATCAGCGATGAATCGAATCACAGCCCATCCCTTCACAGGTACTCCAACAGTATTCCTCAGTGGCGGATCAACGAGGTTGAATTTGGAAGTATCAGTTTTAGGATTGAAATTCCCAAAACCCTGGGCAATGATGTAGAAGTCATAGCCATGAAGATGAATGGGATGGTTCTCCGCAGTGAAGATGCTGGTACCCTGCAAGACTATTTGCACCCCGGAACCATACTTCAACCTGTACAACTTGGTCCCTCGAACAGGTTGCCAGAGTGACCGGCTAACGTTACCGGTATAGTCGAATTGCACAGCCGGGGCTGCCGGGAAATCGGTAGTGAACACTCCTGGGATGCTTTGCTGGTGGGCTTGGAGAAGGGAGAAATTGGAGGGGAGAGCAAAAGAAACGTTGTTCATGCTAGCAATGAAGCGGGTTCGATTGGGGGCTTGACAGTTGCTAGCACTGGCCCCCGGTGGACAGTTGAGGAGCCCCAAACCGACGGTGAAGAACAAGTTTTGGTCGATGTCGGTGGGGACTTGGACCTTGGTTCGACTTCTGAAGCTAGCGGCGAAGGCGGTGGCAGTGTTGGTGTCGTTGTAGGCGGGCAAGGAGGGTAAGACTGGGGGAGTGGAGCAGGAGGAGTTATTGGCCAGGCAAGGTGCGGACTTGTATTCGAGGATGGCGGTGGTAGTGGTGTTATCGAAAGGTGCGCCCTGAGCGCTGTTGTAGGCACGGGCTGCCATGTAGTAGCGGGCAGGGGTCTGATCGGCTGTGATGAGGATGTCGGTGGTCTGACCTGGCCCCAGCATGAGGACTGAGGTGGTGAAAGGCTTTAAGTAGGAAGCATCGGCACCCACCACCGTGAGCTTGTGGTTGGCAACTGTGAAGAAGAGCTGTTGGTTCAGCGCCGCATTGATCACCCGTAGGAGGTTCGTCTCGCCGGAATCCACCGTAATCACCACCGTGTCTGTTCGTTCAAATATTTGTTAATTAAATAGAGGGATTGAGTTCGATTAGCTGGTTCAACATCCCCCTTCAATTCAAATTAGGGTTGGACCGCTGGAGTGAGTCTGAAGAAGAGTGGAGACGACGAAGCAAGGCAAGGCAAGGCAAGGCAGGCAAAGGAAAAGCAAAGGAAGAAGCGATCCTTACTTACCTTGAGGGCTGGAGCAGTTGTAGAGGTCGCCCGGTTGACCGTTGATGGTGTAGGCATCAGAGACGTTTGGAGTGCCTCCGGTTCGGGTCGCCTCTCTGACTACATCAATGGGGTTCGAGTTCCACCATTCTCCTGATCATGATTTTTAAATTAATATATATATATATAATCGCGCATACCAGACAGGCATAGATCTGAGAAATATAATTAATTAATTAATTGAAATAGTGATGAGTAGAGTACCAAGAAGAATGGGAGCTTGTCGGTTAGGGGTTGTGAATGGGTAGGAAGAACCATCCTGGGGTTGGATAATAAGAGCTCCATAAACAGTGGCTCTTAGCCATGAGCTGTGAGCATGCCACCACAATGTCCCTTCCTGTCCCTGGATTGTGAATCGGTAGGTGTAACTCCCGCCAGGCCTGATGGGGCATTGGGTCACGAATTCAGGCCCATCCGCCCATCCTGATCGCAGTTGTCGAACACCATGCCTGATCCCATCAACATATATGTATGCATCATATATATCAACATCCATCAATTTTTACACAAAAGAAAAAAAATGAAAATAAAATCAACATCCATCAGAGAAATACGATCAACAAACAATTATTTAATTAGCAACTAACAAATAAGACACCAATATATATATATACATATGATAAAAATATATTTATAGCACCTACGTAGTGTCAACATTATTACATTGTCTAAATAATAATTTTAAAAAAAAATTCAACTTTAATATATTAATTTTTTGGTACGTACTTATGTATTTACAAAATTTTTTGCATGCGGAACCTCCACTTTATGTACAAGTTAGTATTCTAATTTACATGTTTACCTAAAAAAAAAGTATATTAATTTACACGTTGACTTGCATTTCAAGTCAATATATTTCTATGAGTTTATGACATAAATTAACTTCAATTGTTGTATGACTGAGAAAACTACACAGAGAAATAAATGGATATATGCATGTACCTACTAATGTTACATATATTAAGTATGTACGCGGTGTTTTGCATTGATTTACATACCAATGGATAGTGACATTATATTGTCCTTTATTTACGACGTTGACTTCTAAAGTGTCTCCATTGTTAACTTCCAATGTTGGCCCTGGAAACATTCCATTCACTGTGATTCTATTATGGCTATTGCACTGCCTCTTCACTGCCGTTTCTTGAACCTGATCGATCATCATCCAACCAGAAGCATTTACAGTTAGGACTGAACAAAGCAAATCATCCTAGCTAGGTAATTCACATACACACACACAGAGACATATATATATATATATAATATTTCATTTTTTAGAACAACATCAAGAAGAAGAAGAAGAAGACCATACCACAAAGTCATGGTGGTGAATTTTTGCATCTACAAAAGATGAGGCAAAAACAAAGAAGAGCAAAAGACCAAGAAGTAGAGAGAGGCACGATGGTTTTTGCATCTTTAAACACTCACTCTCTAGCTACTAAGGCTTTGTAAGGTTGAGGTTGAAGAAGTGGGTTTAATGCTAAGACTGGAGGAAATGAAGGGTTTTATATATAGGGATGAGTGATAAAAGGTGGTTTGGAGGTTGGCAGATTAGGTTTTGATCCCTTGCTATGGTTAGGATCCATGCAACTTGGTTCAACACAAAAAGGAGTTGGTGCACCCACTAACCCCATCAGGAGTTTACAATTTCAAGAATCCTTGCTTCACAAGTCTTCCAGGTGTTGAAACAAAACAAAAATATCATTATCATGAGATTGTTTTTGTTATTAGGATAAATGTTTGTGTTATTTTTCTTCAAGAAGAGTACAGTGTAGTCAAATTAAAGCCATTCTTTTTTTTTTTAAAAAAAAAAAAATCTTGTTTCACATGTACGTACAAATCCATAATGAGCTAGGTGGTTTCTTGATCAACAAAAGAAAACAGTGCAGAATGAGGTAGTTACTAATGGTGTTTGGTTAGAGTTGATAAAGGGGGAAGGAGGGTGCGATCTTATTGGATTGCTAGCTAGGGAGCTAGATATATATGAGAATATATAATTGACCTATTAATCAAGAGTCTGGTTTAAAAAGGAAATGAAGAGGGCTGGGATGTCATGGATACAAATTAATTTTTTAATCTTCAAAGTCTATGCAAAATTTAATAGGCTAGGGTTGATAAAGGAGGAACGAATTAGGTTACTAATCTCTGGATATGATATGACATGATCTGAGTCTCAAGGTAGTTCATTGGTGGTTGTATTTTATATCATCATCCTATCTATACATACATCTATCTATCTATGTACTCAAGTGACCATCTCTAAAGCCCGAAAGAGGAGAAGTCTCCTCCAATCCCAAACAATTGAATTGATGATCCGATCATATTGACCGCCTGGTCGGTTAGGTTAGTCCATGGTTCAAACCCATGACTATAAACGTGGGTTGGAAGTTTGCTTTGTGTAGTTGTACGTGGTTGTTCTAATTAACCCGGTCTACATGGCTGACATTGGTGTCGTCTTAGGGTGTGGTTGTTAACCTGGTCTAAATTTTAAATATTTTTTATAGGATCGATTGCCATCTTAATTAATTGGCCTAAGGATGGATCAAGTGCTTTGATTTGAGCTGGCGGAGGATAATCTGACTGTTGGATAGACCGACAGGGCAGGAATTAATGCTTTGTAATTCGTATGTATTGACCTGCACACGTACTATGTTCGTTTCGTTCATTATTATTTCTTAGTTATTTACCTCATTATATATGGATCGCACCAGATAAACCATAAAGAGGCCAATGCAAGGTTATATATATATATATATATTGGGTTTAGGTTAAGCATGGAGGAATTAGTGGGAGTAAGTAGATAAGAAGTGTAGAAACCAAGCTTTGCTTTCTATTAATCAACAGCACCTGCTTCTTGCTTGCCTAGTGTCTTTCTGTCGGTCTACTTGATCGGAACAACATGTGAACATCTTTTTCAGATTAGACTTATGGAGAGTGAGAGAGAGAGAGAGAGAGAGAGATTCGGAGGTGCTTAAGCCAACGACCCTATGAGACTTATCAATTTTTTTCTATTGTTCTTATTAGGTTGGTAGCCTGTCACATGAACACCCGGAACGATCATCATCATGATCATCGGGATGATTTTCTCAATTTTTTTGGATTTTATTATTTCTTTATTTATTCGGAGGAACAAATACACTTTTTTTTCTTTCACATATGACCCATCCACATTCGCTTTTGATTTTGGGGGTGTCACAATGGCTTGTTTTCAACGTTTCCAGGAAGCGTAGTGGTACCCAGTAGCCACTTGCCAGTGGCCCAACCAATAAGCACATACAACTACAAAGTAAGCAAGCAGGTTAGAAGAACCTTTCCTTGTTGGGCTCTGTGATTCATACAAGTAGGTAGCTAGGCCCAATATGCCCAACAATTCAGGGTCCATTGCAACTGGATGGGGTTGGTTCGGCTAGGGGCTTTAATGCCTCAAGGAAACCAGTTTTAGACTGGCTGCTTCTTATATATGCCTACCTACGTCCTCATGATGAAGTATGAACGACTCAAAGGCTGATGACCACATGTTCCTTGGTGGATTGGTTCGGTTTGAGCCAGGCAGCCTGCATTTCATTTCTATGAGTGAGAAACTAAACCCCAAATAAATGTTCATGACTGCCGCAGGGGCAGGGGCCTCCTCTTTGTAATGGATTCACAAATATCCTCTTAATCTTACCAAAAAAAGAAAAAAAAAAATCTTAAATTATTGTAATTTTAAAAATACTTTTTGAGATTTTATTTCTTTATCTGTGAATTTAGGTAGCAAGAAAATCCTTAGAACCTGGGGTTTGACCATTCATGCATGCAATTGGATCATTTCAAACCAATGGGGCTGGGCTAATATATGAAGTCGCAATATTACATATTGAAGTTTGGTCAATAATAAACTTTTGGGAGTTGAGAGGGAGAGGCAAAATAGTCGAAGGAAATTAACATTTGTGGCCTGCAGGGTGCATAAATATTCAAATAAGATGATAAAATAGCCTCATGCATGGGTTGACAACATATAGTTCCTTAAATCACAAGATCTAGATGATTCTAATCAAGCCATATATTCTCTGAACCGTGAGTGGCGACCGTTATATCTCTTTCCTTGAAAGGAACCTTGCTGAGAGAGAGACGTAGAATGGACTGGTGAACGAAGAAGATTGTGAAAGGGCTAGCAGGTAGGTATGATCAATGAAAGGTTGTTACCAACTAACTAGAGATTCCTGAGACTTCTTTTTTGGGTGACGATAATCTTGAGACGGAAAACAATATAAAAGAAACAGAGCATGTGGGTTGGGTTGGGTTGGTGCGTGTCGTAAGAATCTTTGACATTCATTGGCTGTGTTCCTGTCTTCCACCAAGCTTTTCAGTGAGCTGTGGTCCACTCGCCTTCACAACTGATCAGTTACCCAGAGAGAGCGAGAAAATTAATTTAAAAAAAAAAAGAAAGAAAAAGGATTTCACACCATTTATGGGCTTGGAGGCATACGTTTTGCACAAAGCTCCCGCACATGTGAGGTTTAGAGCCTTCATACAAGAACTACGTAATTTTACCTAAAGAATGTCGAGAAATTGTTTCAATTATTTGTTATGGACTGAACATCCACATCAATTTCATGCAAATTTTCTTTTGAACACTCAAAACATATATTACACTGATCTTTACTCTTTTTTGCTAACCTTAAGCAACCTCATGTGTTTTACATCCAAAATAAAAAATAAATAAATAGAAAAAAAAAGGCTACTCCTGATGTGGTGCTCCAAAAGTAAAGTGAAAGAGGCAAAGTTACAAAACTTGGGATCGATTAAACTCGCTCTAAACGGTCTAAAATGATCAAACAATCGCTTCTCTTAGAAAGAGGCCCTGGATTGGTCTGTAAATTTATCCAAAAAGACAAATTATCAAAATCCTGAAGGCTGACAACCCAAACCTAGATTCATGACTCCAATGGGGGTAGGCTCATGGTTTTGTTGATAAGAAACATTATCTCTTTGGCTAAAAAAGATGCATACTGAGCCAATGAAACGGTACAAATTAATAACAGAGATAGCTCCAAAAATCATACTTTCTATGATGGAAAATGGGGTAAACCATTTCAAGGTCGGTTTTAATAATAGAGATTGAAGATGATTCCAAAATTTGAAATTTCCGCACAAAATCAGTGTAGATCTTTGTTGCTAAGTGTTGTTGTTAGAGAAGGTGATACGAAATCATAAGTGTTATATACTCAAAATTGGTAGTAAGCCCCAACATAATTGCCCCAATTATAATCAACATCAGTGAACGAAGAATAAATGGAAACCCTCTTTTCCCTGGTTTTTGCCTTCTGAAACTGATATGAACCTCAGATCTACCAATCGGTTCTTGTGAGGATGAAACTGAATGAAAAACCATCCTTCTCTTCTTCTTGAGTATCTGAATCATTCTTCTTATTCGATTGAAAAACGCTCCTTTTCTTCTCTTGTTGAAGATCTGAATCCTTCTTGAATGATTGAAACACTTCCCCACACCACCGCCCCCCCCCCCCCCCCGGTTGAGTTGGTGGGTAGGAGGCATCACATTCACGGCAAGAGGCCAATAAGAATCTCAATTCTCACAAGAGCAGACTATGTTGAACAAAGAATAAGTTTTGCACACCTCGCGTATCAGATCAAACTAGGCAATCCAATCCAAGTAACCCTAGCCCAACCGATTGATCCATCATTGAGGCCATATATTGATCACGGTCAATATCAATTCAACCCAACCAATCTAATTCAAGTTTTAAAACCATCGAAAAAATGGGAAAATGGAGAGAGCACACAATATGGGATTTTTTTATTGACACCCCATTAGTGGTAATAGAATTATAATTTTATTTAACCTCTTATTTTATCTTACAAAATTAAAAATCATTTAATGTGCTATTTTATTTATTTAAAAACTATATTGAATACTTTTGAATATAAGACACGTAATTAAATGAAGATATATATCAAGTTTTAAAGACACCAACAGAAGACAAAACCAATTAATTAACCATTTATAGGACTAATATGGCTTATGATGTATATATATAACTAAGCAATGGTAATTTTCTCTTTTGGCTGATAAAAAAATAAAATTTAATTTTACCTAATCAAGAACATAGACGTGATTTTTTATTGTACATTTTTTTTTCCAGAAATATTTTCAACTAAATAAACCAATATCTAATAACAGAAGTGGGCACATAGTAAGAATCAGCTAGGACCCCAGGTAGCTTACCTTGACATCACCCTCTCGAATTCCCCACTTGACAGCTCAAGGAATCTTCATCGAACCCAGTCAAGGTAATTCTCAAACCTTGTGGTTCGATGGGATCTGACGCTGGCCATAACTAACCCCACTCCCGCATATAGCAGGGCCTAATTTCAATTTGTTCGGACATAAGTTTAGTTTAACAATAACAAATTAATGTGTTATAAACTAAATTGAGAGATTTCTTAAAAGGTAGGGTGGTATCTGCATTAGTATGAGAACCAATAAAAATGTATATATATATATATATAAAGGCATCAACAGTTGAAGGATTTCTATTATTTAATGGAGGTAGGGTCATTTCGTCCCTTCCTATGGCTGCTCAAAGCATAGAGACCACACTGCTTTCTAAACTTTTTTTTCTCCTAATTAAACTATAAACTATAACCATTTACCTATTAAAAAAACAAAAAAAAAACCATGAACTATAAACTATCCGATGCTGGATCAACCTTCCGATAAGGCTCGACCAAAGACCAACCATGGACCACCTGTTTGGCTACCCAACCTCCCTGTCGACCATCTCGTTACTTGACAATGGGGAAAAACGTCTCCAAGCTGGCAGCGTATGCTACCCCAGTTCTCTCTCCTTACATCCCCATTGGCCATTCCCAACCTCCTAATGACGAAACCGATCAACCATTTCACCTGACGGGCTGAAGCCTCTCTTTCTCTCTCTTTTGAAAGGCAATTCACAACACATGCATACCTATCAAGAAGTAGGTAGCCATTCATTCATTGTTCACTAATATAGGAGATCAATGAATATGAATTTACATTGCTTCTCAGTAAATTGCAAAGATACACAAGACTGAACGAGTGGTTCCAGGATCTTCTCACTGGGAAGGAGACCGATCAAAGCAGGGCAGGACGAACTGATGTATGCCTGGATATACCACCTCCCCTGTCCACTGTTCAAGTGGACGCCATATTACAAAGTAGGTAGTACTGCTCTTCTTCTTGCAACCTATGACTAATTAATTCAATTTCAGTTTAATTTCAATTGTAAAAGAAGATGGTAATTCAATGACTTGACCATAGCATAGCTGGATAGGTGATATGTATTCATCATGTGCTGTTAGTAATAGTAATGTTCAATCAGAAACCATGATTAGATTTCATCAGGAGTCTTCCAACAGTTTTAGAGAAGCAAACAAAATGGTGAGTGAGAGAGAGACTAACAAAGAAAGTGAAAAGGGTAAAATATCTTCTCATAAAAAAAGAAATGGTTCTCTTTTCTACACCCAGTTTGGAAACTCAAAAGCCTTTTGCATAACCTTTCAAATGTCAAGTATTGGGAAATAATATATAGAGGGACACCCTGACAGTGCTGAAAGGTTCAAGTATAAGATGATGGCCGGGTTTATTGTCAGAGTTTTATGAGGAAAAGAACATTGCATGAAACCTTGTTTTGCTTTGTACCACTTAACCAGACAAGAAAAACAGAACTACCATAACAACCGTAGTCTATTGACATCATTGACCCAAAAACCTGACTTGAATCACGGAAGCAGATTCGGTTGGCCTATATAGAAATAATTCAATGACTTTGAATTCAGGATGAAATTTGAAAACTTGACCTTTTCTGTCAGCTGACTGTAAATCAGAGCTGCTTGTAGAATAAAAATACTGAATATCAAACTGAAATATTTTGGTGAAGAGCAGGGTCATCAAGTTTGGACGCTAAAAGGCACTATCTATTGAGGTTCTTCAATTTAAACAAGCAATTACCTCGTGCAGTACAGTGAAGAGCAGGGTCATCAAGTTTCGACTGAGGGCTGCAAGCTAATGGAGACGAAATAAAAACTGAGCCAACATCTAATGGAGACGAAATAAAAACTGAGCCAACATAAAACATACATATTTAAGTTGTTTTACTTGAATTATGTGTTCTAGTACTAAGCGTTGTGTGAAATAGATCTTCACTGTTACAAAATCTAAAGCAATCTCAGTTAGTACATTTTCTAACTTCACAGAAACTTTTTTAGTCCTAAGAGGACCAACCAAATAATTTAACAAAATCAGAAATAAATCAACAGATAATGGAACAAATTCCTTAAGCTTTACAATTATATTGGTTTTGTTTGGTTAACTAATTGGACATGTATGTAGCTTTAAACCAAAATGAATTTGGTTATGGACATAAACCGATGTCATCACGAGTTGAAAATGATTTATATCCATCTCTAGTAGAATGCATACGGTAACTTTGACTACTGATTTGTACTGTAATTTTGACTTTACAGTAACTTCCGCTACTGCATAGAGCAATCTTATTTTGGTTGTTGATCTTGATGTGGCATATATTATTGATTAAGTCATGCATCTTTGGAATTAAAAGTCACACTTTTAAGGTTTTAAACTTGAAATTTTGTAATTTCAACAGATCTGAAAGGGGAAGATCATCCTAGTTCTGTTATTTAATGGAGGTGGGGTCATTTCAAAAGAGAAACAAATAATCAACTTCAACTTGAAATGGATGAATAACAAATGAATACTGAACATGGCCATGCTTCACAGTGTTCATCTTGTATGGTACATACACCTCAAACTCAATGGAGCATTCCCTATGTGTTTCTTCTGTCTTATGAATAGGATCTTAGAGTGTCTGATCAGAAGCAAGAGTTTTTAAATTGTGAACATGAAATGGACCATTTAAGTATCATTGCCTCTGAACCAAAGAGGAACAAATAATCAACAAGAAATGGATAAACAAATGAAAACTGAACATGGCTATGCTTCACAGTGTTCACCTTATATTGTCCATCCACCTCAAACCTAATGGAGCATTTGTTATGTGTTCCGTATGTCTCACGAATAGGATCTTTGGGTGTCTGATAAGAAGCAGGAGTTTTTAAAAATTGATAGGTACCAAAAGCTAATTTTGTAGCATTGAAACATGCCACCACAATATTCTTAGAATAAGAACAAGCGGATGCACTGCTAACCTGGTATTGATCATTTGTATTGTTTCTTGCCACATCAACATTAAGCATAACGCTAGTGTATGAGATTTTAGTTTTCTTTTGAAGTCTCTGAAAAGATCAGTTTCAATAAAAATGATCAGTGACATCATACCTACCATACATAAGTTTTAAAACAAACTATAATTAATCAAAGTGAGTGGACAACAATTCCAAGCTATATGTATTCAAACTGTCCTCTCTTGGGTTCCTCAGGGCCCTATAATGCTTGTCCATTACAGATAAAGATCATCACACCTGCTCCCCCACAAGTGAATGCCCATTGGAAGTGGCATCATCTGATGATGTTTCTTTAGAATCCACTCCAGTGGATCCTAAGGAGGCACTTGATTTGATGTTATGGTTCTGAGATAAACAGAGATTGGATTTCTCAAATGGCTTAGAAAATTTAAAGTTTTACCATTGACGATATTTGATATACTTTGTGATGTTATCAATTGGTACTCTGGTATTTTATTAATCTAATATGGGTCTGCAGTTTCAGCTTGGAACCAGAAATTCAGGAATTTTTAGGGCTCAGGATAATAATTAAGATCTATATTTACAATCTACTTTCCAACTATGTTTTGTCCAGCTTTAGGGCTTCAAAATCTCTTTGTTTCATGACAATGGCAATGCATTTGAGTTGAGCATGCACCCATGCATTGAACTCCAGGCCCACAAGCCAGAGCCTAACTCCATGGTAGCGAGCTCATTCAGATCTGTAAAAAGGTGGGCTTGATGAGAACCCTAGATTCTCTACTACCTATAAACAGCCATTGGACAAACAACTCTGCAAACCTTCCAGTTATTGTGAAGAAAAATTCAGGCTTCCTAGTACGGTGCGGAATAACCTGTTCCACAGTCATAAGCTGCAATATTCAATTTTTAAAATGGAGTCCAGGTATCATACAATATGCATCCAAGCCATATACATATTAGCCACAAAAGATAAAGGCACATTGTGGGTTAAACTTTATCAGGAACAAAAACACGGAAATTGCATTGAATTTCTTATAGAAAAAAAAAAACTTACTGGTTAAAAACAAAGTCAGTCTAAATAGAGAACATACTTGAGCACAGGGTATCAGATGAACAGTAGAACAATAAGTGTGTACCTGGTGCACGAGGCTCCCGCATGTGCGAGGAGGGGGGGGAGAACTACAGCCTTACTCCAAGAATGTCAAGAGGCTGTTTCGACCGCTTGACCACTAGGTCGCAACATTTGTGCCTTTATCGTTGGATGAATATTCAAAATAAAATATCAAAGCTTGACAACAGAAACAGACAGCACCTTTTCCATGATAGCATTCTTCACTTCATCATAATTGGAGGCAGATCTAATGTCATCTTACCCTCCACCTTTTTCGCATATTGCAGATCATGATCAAAGTTACTGATTAATTCTGGAGATGGAAAGGAGTACGCTGATGTCAATCAAACAGCTTAGCAAACTGTGTAACAGTCATCATACACTTCCGCACAGATGGAAAAGAAGAAAGGAACACAAATCACATCATATGCAGATGGATCAAGTTGAAACTTAGAAGGAAGACCAGATCTACGACATCTCTTTCGAGGCACTCCACATGACCACCTATGTACGTCTCTCTCTCCAAAAGGTGGTTATTATCGATCTTTTCCGGATCATCTTGGTACAGATAGCATTTGCCTTGTGTGCTGTGAATATTACAAAACACAAGTTGCACATTAGATCAAGCTCCATAGTTGTCAAGACGTCACCTAGCCATCTAGGAGGCTCAGCCTCAACTGGCGCCTTGGTCACCTAGGCGATGCCTAAGCATTGCCTTGATTTTTTACCATTCTCCATTGCCTTGGGTTGCCTTACACCTTGACAACTATGTCAAGCTCAACAATAGCATTTGAGGTGATCTCATAATGGTTTGTGAAGAAGCACCAGGTCCAGAATTACACTAGGATTGCTCAAAAAGCCAAAAATTTTGCAAGACAAGAACAAGAAAGAAAAATTCAAATGACTGGCAATGAAGAATTCCAAGAACCTACCTGGACCATGAGGAGCACTTCACGAAGGTTCCACTTCCTTTACTAAAACCTCATCAGGCGACATAGGTATTATAATCACAAGAGAGAACATGAAAGGATGAATATAGGTCATATACAACATCTGATACTGAATAAGAACCCATGGTCTATCATGCAATCATTGAAACAAGAAAGAAACCATCCTCAACAATGTTATTGTCAAACTAATGAAAATCATTTAAGCAAATAATTAGAACACAAATTCAGAGATATCTGATGGAGGTTACTAGAATATAAATCCTATGGCATAATTTCTGGTATACATAATAGCCCAGCCCAACTTTGCACAGACTTGAGCATGGAATTTTCATAATAGAGCTCAACTCAGCCCTATCCTAATGGTAACCCAATGAAATTAGGGCCATGAGTATGTGGATAGTTGCATATGCTTTATTTTTTAACACTCCCCTCAAGCTAGAGCACATAGATCCCCTACACTCCAACTTGAAATAATCAGAACATAAATGACCAGTAGGACCAGACTGAAGAAATATACAGAAGTAGAGGCCAGTGGCCAGCAACCACACCCAGATATGTAGCAAAAAAAAAAAAAAAAAAAAAAAAAAAAAGAAGAAACTTTAGTCTCAGCACCAGATTAAACATAAACAGATCAGAGCAGCTTAGCTCTTGTCAAAGATATAAGTTGCCACTAACAGCATCAAAGAAATCTTCGTTAAACAGAAACCTGGATAGTAACGAACGATATAAATGGCAGATAATACCAGCCTTGTGCCAGAAATAGCAATAGCAGAAGAACTCATTGCCGCTGGCTAGAAAACATCAACAACTACAAGTCATAAAATAGCAATGGTAAAAGATGAAGAATGTAGAAACGCAACCCCAAAACGATGCAGAAGATAATGGAAAAACAAACAAACAATGCACACGGATTTTACGAGGTTCGGCAAGGTTGCCTACGTCCCCGATGAGATGAGTTCCTGCTTCATCATCAATGGAGAATAGGGTTACAACACTCGTACTCACACCTCTCAGTATTGCTTGTATTATAGAGAAAGAAACCCTCGCTACAAATATATAGCGAAAAAACCCTAATCTAGAAAGTACACAATTGCCCTCAAATAAAAAATTCGAGCGAGCTGCACCCCCTACACCCCTGCCCCCTTGCAATCCCCACGGCCCGCTAATCGGCTAATGGGACCGCCGTTCTGCCTGTCTAGATGCTGCACCAGTACTCACTGGATTAAACGGCGATGGAATACAAGACATCATACACCAACAAATAACTGATTGCTGCAGTGCAGAAAATTCAAAAAATCTTCAATAAGCTATGTTTGGATGTAAAGAAAAGGAAAGATAAAAGAAATGAGATAAGCCTTGTCCCCAGAAACCACAACTTTATGTGACACATATTCAGTAGCATGGCTCCTTTCAGTTGTATAATCTCTTAACGCCCTTAGATATTAGCATTTAGGGGTGTCAACCGGTCGGGCCGGTTCGGTTTCGGTCGGGCTTAATCGGGCTTGAAGACTTTCAAAGGCTACACCGTGTCCGCCCATTTAACTAATCGGGCTTAGTTATTGAGGGCATGGTACACTTTATATTCGGTCGGTCGGTTTCGGGTTATAATCGGGCCACCTTAATCGGACTTTAGTCGGGTCTTAACCGGGCTACGGACATGTTTAATGTTAAACGGGCTTTAACCGGTTTTTAAACGGGCCCTCTTTAAAATGTGCTATTATATTCCGGCCCACTCATGCAAGCCCAAAAAAATGACAATAAATCAATAAATGATACCAAATATAACCATTATTTAAAATGTGAACATGTCTTTACTTTTTAGTTTTTATTCTTTAATTTGGGGGGTAAAATAGGTATTCTACAATCATTAAAGGGTCGGGCCAAGTCGGTGCACAATAGGCCGGTCTCGGTCGGGCGTTATTCGGTCGGTCTCGGTCGGGCGCCCGACGGTTCAAGTAGCAAAACAGAGACCGACCATTTATAAACGAGCCGGGCTCAAGCCCGACACGTTTAATAAACGGTCCGGGCCGGGCCGGTCTATAAACGGTCGGTCCCGGTCGGTTTAACCGGTTCGGGCCACAAATTGACACCCCTATTAGCATTAGACTCCAAAGAAAAAGGGCAAAAAACTAAGCGGAGTAGATTTAAACTTCTGAAGGGGAAGTAATAGTTCTCATCCGCTCGATGCGATACCACAGAAATTCCACCTCTGCCCTGGTTCTTGCTCAATTTTCAGACCCACCTCTTTTGCTCATATTCCTGGTACTGTTGAGAGATATTCGGCCACCATCGCTGTCTCCAAGAAGTCACCAGTGAAATGAGACGGATTTTCAAACGTAGTTGGTTCCTCTCTCTCTCTCTTGCTTGCTCTTTCCCTCATCTCCTCCCCTTTCTCCCCTGCCCTCTCGTTCTTCACCTTCTCGGTTCCATTTGTATGGTTTTTTTTGCTAACGATTTTTTTCTGCGGTGAAGGCGAGATTTATCATGAGGCGGCGCTAGACAAAAAGAAAAACGTGGAGTTCGACATACATTTCAAATTTTCAGATCCGCGTCTCCGCCTCCGCCTCCGCCTCCAATGAAGTCCGGATCAGGTTCTCGTACGACAAACTGATTTTTTTTTTTTTTTTTTTTTTTTTTTGATAGGTAGGGAGGGAAGTAGGTAACAGCTAGGAGACTCGAACTCGAGACCTCCTAGTGAGCATGGGTTTTATACACACCACAGCTCACCAACTGCACTAAGCAGTTGTTGTTAACAACTGCTTAACATTCATTTAAACTGCTTAACATTCATTTAACTGCACTAAGCAGTTGTTGAGGAGAGAGTGATGAAAATAAACTGAGTTTCGATTCTCCTTAACTTGGACGTATGTAATATTATTTTGACCGATTATTTACACTTTTCTAGATTTTCTCTTATTGTCTTTTTCATCCTCCTCTCTCCTTACGGTTTATCAAACATTTTATCATTTTTATTTATGATTTAATATTCATTTATTATTAATCCTACAAAATAACTTTATTTTAGTCCTACAAAATAGTCCACTCCTTTATCTCTTTCCTTTTTTTTTTTTTTTTTTCTTAAGTTTATTTTCATCACTCTCTTTCGATCTCTTCCTATTTTTTCTCCTATTTTCTTTTTTCATACTCCCTCTCTCTCCTCAAGGTTTATCTTTTTTTTTTTAATTATGATTTAACATTCATTTATTATTAATCTACAAAATAGCTTTATTTTAAAAAATAGTGGATATCCTTATCAGTTTCCTTTTTTCTTTTTTTTAATGTTCATCCTATCTCCCTCTCTCTCTCTCTCTCTCAATTTTCATTAACATTTTCCTCATCCATAAAGGACGGTTCATCCACCATCATAGGATTCACAAATCTCTACAGGGTTTTAGTACAAATCCAAAATAACTTTTTAATATCATCTTCCATTTATATGAAGCCTATGATGAATGGGTCACCGTGATTAAAAATAAACGAGATTTCTCCACCTATAGAGTTATCAAAATGGTATTTTGGACTTAGGGTTTTTAGTATAAATATTATTGAGATCTATTAATTAAAATAAGAAATAATAATTTAAATAAAAATATAAAATAAAGAAAATAATGTATGACTTTTAAGTAGAGAAGAGAGATAAAAGGCATTTAAATCGGAAGAAAGAGAGAGTGTGTGTGATAATAGTACTGTAGGTAACCATGGTACTAAAATTTAGTGGCTTACATGTGTCAGCCAAAGGTATGTATGAGAATCCAACACAAGGTTCTCGTACGAGGACTTAATCCGACCTCTCCGCAATATGGGATACCAACGGCTAAAAAATTTAACAAGGAAGAAACTGTTCAGAAATCTACACTTTTGGTTTTTTTTTTTTTTTTCCTTCCTTTTTCGGCATCTGTCTTGAAAGGAAGACCGTTAGATTTCAGCAGAGGATAACCTTGACGACTGCTAGATTGACAATCACATTTATTGAAATCGTTCATTTGATCCTTGGTCACATTTTTGGTAAAGTGAACCTTCGTCACATGATTGAATGTTTGTTGTTGGATCGGATGTTTTTTCTGATGATTTTCTCATTATGTTAATTACCAAAAAAGCCATATATGTTTACTAAAATTTATAATTATTATTTTAGAGAAAAATAAATAGAAAAAATTACATGATTATTTACTTCTAGATTTTTTTTTCCCTAACAAAACCATCTACCCAAAGTTTCAGCTAACAAAAATATCCAAAATCAGGTTTGTATATACAAAACTGCCTAATAGTGATTTTCCTTTATCTTCCACATATAATCAAGTATTTCTGTCTTTAAGTGGATATCATAAACCTAAATCTGATTTTGGGTATTTTTTGTTAACTAATTGAGTAGATAGTGTTATAAACCTAAACTTGAGTTTTGGGTATTTTTGTTAACTAAAACTTTGGGTGGGTAGTTTTGTAAATCCAAACTTAAATTTGAGTATTTTTGTTAACTGAAACTTTAAGTTGGTAGTTTTGTAAGGGGAAACCCAAAAGTAAGTAACCATGTAATTTTCCCAAAAAAATATGCGGTGGTGTGGCTCCCTGCTAGACACAAGTGTGTGCAAAATTACAACCCCACCCTATGTGTAATAAAAAAAATCTCATTTATGTTGATATCTCTGCACATGCTCTCACTGCATTGTGATGGTGTAGGGACTGCATGACTAGGCATCAATCTCGTGCCCATTATTTTACTATTGCCATTACTAGGGGCGTTGATGGGCTGGGTTGGGCTATTTTTTTTTTTTTTTTTTTTAACCCTAGTCCAACCCTAAGGTCTCTAACTCAAACTTAGCCCAGCCCAGCCCTAGGTCGGGCAGAGATATCTCAGCTCAAGCCCAGCCCTAATGGACCTTGACTGGGCCGAGCTTAGCCTAACCAAACCAGCATGCCCTAGTACTTTTTTTTTTTTTTGGTTCTATGGTTATTACTTGGTTGCTTGATCTTGATACATTGAAAGGATAAATACCAATATTTTCGTATATATATATATATATATAAATTGTGGAAAAATATTTTGTATAGAACTTTTTTTTTTTAACCAAGCTGTCCGGGCCAGCTTACGCACACCTCAACTAATCCTCAGGGAGACTAGCATAGCAACCCACCACCATGATTTTCACTTAAATTGCAAATGCACAGATGGGGAATCGAACCTGAGACCGTGTGCCTAATCCACACAATTCCTAATTCGCCCTAACCATTTGGGCAACTCACGGGTGGGTACAGAATAAATAAGAAAACACACACATACACACACACACACACACACACTATGTGTATGTCAGGGTTTGATCCCACGACCTCCTCCCCTGGGTGCCAGCTCCACAAGCCGAAGCTACCACCACTAGGCTATCCTAGTGTTTGTAATATGTAGGGGTTGGGTTGGGTTGGATCTCAACCCAATCAATCTCAGGCCTGAAATTCTCAACCCTAACCCACTCTAGGGGCTGAAATCTTAGCCCAAGCCTTGTTCAGGTTCAAGGCGGGTTCGAGCTGACCAGGTTTTTTTGACACCCCTAGCAATTACTATGCCTTAGTAGTATAGGCCTTGATGGCCTGTTATTGTCCAGCCCTGACAAAAGCCACTAGTTTATCTCTGATGGGGATCAATTAGTGGTGTCAATCGGTCAGGCCGGGCTGGTCTTGGTCTGGCCTAATCGGGCCTAGAGGTGTGAAATCCTTGCACCGTGAACGTCGTTTATTTAAACGGGCCTAGATTTGGGGGGCATGATACCTTTTGTAATGGGTCGGTCGGTGTCGGGCTTTAATCGGGCTACCTTAAATGGGCCTTAAACGGGCTATGGACATATTTAATTCTAAACGAGCTCTAAACGTGCCTACCCTAAAATCCTTTTTTTTGAATGATTAAACTATTAGCTTTAAAACCACTAGAGGATAACATTCACAATTCCGGAACCAAAGGAATCATGTCTTTAACAATTGAACAATTGATAACAATTGAATGTCCCATTTAGCAAGATGCAAGGGAATTAACTATATATATATATATATATCCAAGGGAATCATGTCTTTAAAATAAAATCTAAGTTGTAAGAATTACACTATTTTTAACAATGGAATGTCCCATTTAGAATGTGGATATTTTAGTCCTATATATTATTGACTCATATTTTGTAGTATTAGTAGTAAAATAGGTATTTAGACATTTTTTAAGGGGTCGGGCCGATCGAGCTAAATGAGTTGGTTCTAGCAGGCTTCTTAAGTGAGTCGGGTCGGTCGGGCGCCCGACGGGCTAGTGGCCTGCACCGTGATTGCCCATTTAATAAACGGTCCAGGCTGAAGCCCGACACATTTAGTAAACGGGTCGGTCCAGGTCGAACCTTAAGCCAGTCGGGCTCGATCGGGCCTACCGGTGAGGGCTTAGGATTGACACCCCTAGGATCAATAGTGGCAAGGACTTATTCCTATCGTTATGAAGCAACACGAGAGTTGCTTACTAGGGTAAAGACAAAGAGTAAGAAGACCAACACGACACGAAGAAGACCCATGTGACTCAACCCCTTAATGACCAAGTCTCTCTCTTGCGTCCCTTCCACACCTATTTGTCTCCTTGCCCTTCTCATCCTTCTATGGCTAGCTCTAGTTACCACCACCGCACCCTTTAAAATCTCAATTCTGTTTTTTTTTAAATTTCACTTGCATCTAAGCATTTACATTTTCATTTACTTGTCACCCTCATAACTCACACATCCAAGAGCCTCGTGCACCTAGTACATCCATACATGTACAGTTTTGTTCAAACCATGCAAGGAACTTTTGGAGGTCATGCACACTTCTTGTTTTTGGTAGAGTAGAGGACACACCTTATCAGCTTATCTACAAGATTTATGGTTAGAAATTTAATAAGCACGGCGTAGTCTCATACTCTCACTGTTCCAACTTCGAACCCTAATAAAGAAAGCATCAAGTAACCTTGACAGTAACAAAATCATGTTAGATTCCATCTCACTTCTAGTCTGAATCTAAGGCTCATTCCACCTCGAGCAAAGTGCTTTACTTACGCTACCAGAACTCCAGCGTTTTTCTACTTTCCCGGGCCGCACATTTCAATATTAACGCTTTATATATCTGCTACATTAAAAGGAAAATAGCAGATTACTTCCCCCTCCCCTGTAGTTTGCTCTCATTACATATCACTCCCTGCATTTTTAGAAATTGCATCCCTTTCCTCTGAAGTATGTTAGATCTTACAAGTAGGCCCCTCTGTTAAGTTTATATTATGAAGTTTTTTCAATATTTCAATAATACTCATATTACACTCCAATATTGTGGTTTGACTTTTTCACCCTTTTTAAAACAAAACCCTGATATAAATTATAGATCCTTCCCACTTCAACCCGTCCACCCCCTTGTGTTTCCCTATCTCTGCGAACAACGAACATTGAACCAAATGCAGGACTCAGTCTACCTCTTCTTCGATGATGTTTGAGTAACCTAACTTAACCTTCTGGTGATGAGTTCCTTCAGCGATGATTAAAGTTTCATGGGTTTTTCCTTTGCAAGAGATTCAAGTTCTTCAAAACCATGATCTTAAAAGGTCCAACCTCCACATCCATGTGATATGCTTCACGACCACGAAATTTTTCTCCTTTACAACTAAATTGACTTATCCTTCCTATATCCCAATGGTCCTCTTGTTGGGCACCAAACATAAGAGCTTGAACCAAAACAAATTCAATCTTAAGGAACTGAAACACTAACAATTATCTCCATCTTGATCACTCAGGTCTCATTGTCTAATATCCATTTCAAAGCATTGAGGCCATTGCCCCACAACCATTTGTAGCCAACAGGACCAATAGTGTAGGGTCCATGGTGATTGGCGAGCTTCCTGTAGCAGGAAATCTGTTTTTATTTTTTTTTATTTTTTATTTTTTATTTTTTTTTATTTATGGTGATAGCAGGAAATCTACTGCAGAGCTGAAAGCAGGAGTTGGGGTTTGCCAAGAGGTAGTGGGTCGCTACTCCCACTCTCCATTCCTTCTATTTCAATTCACAGTCGGCATGGAGTCCCTTTTCAGCTTCCATTAGTCTCGATCTCCACTCTCCAGTAAAGCATGAAATCTTCCTGGTGGGCCCGATTCTCCTCCTCCTCCAAACCCACTGAAGTTTCCATCAACATCCCTGTTCCAATCAACCTTTCGACCACACTCCAACCTTCGAAATTTGCAGCAACCGTGAAGATAGAATCAGCCTATCGGGCTCACTTTGGAGTCCGGATTAGGCATGGAATCAAGTATCGGTTTCGGATCAGTATCGGCTGAGACCAATCCCGATACCTGACCAATCTTGAGATAGGTGTCGGTATCATCCTGGGTATTAGATACTGATCTGGATCTGCTGATCCGACCCGATCAGTTTAAAAAATATATATCTTTAACAATTTATCATAGGGAACCTGGTTTCTAAATCCTTCCCTAAATCCCTTGCCAAGTCCCTAAATCCTTCTCTAAATCCCTTGCCAAGTCCATTGGTATCGAGTACGATACCTTCATCAACACCTCTAGCATCAACCCAGCCTACCACGCCACAGAGTCAAGGAAGACGCTCTTCCCTCTTCACAGTCATTGAAGGCTTTGAAGATTTGTCAGCCTCGCCTCTACTAGGTCGCACACTTCAATTTCCAGCTCGAGATTTAGGGTTTATCTATGTTCATTTCAAATCTTAATCTTGTCTTTCTTGGGTTGGGTGTCGGTGATGATATTGTTCTTCACTGCTCACTAAGATTGTCAAGTTCTGAGATTTGTTGATGCTGTTGCTCCTAAATTCATCTGCGTTGGTGATGTGGGTTTCTTCCCCGAAACCATGGATTATACCTGCATTTCCGTCAAACGTAGCAGATCGAGCCCTTTTGATCTCCAAAAGCAATTCCCAGATTTCTCTCTGGAATCAGCTACTGTGATTTTTTTTTTCTTTTTTTGCTCTAGATGAGGTGTGAGATTGTCATTTGGTGTTGAAATTTGCTAGAACAGCAACTCAGCATGGTCAAAGCATGAAATGGCTAACACAAAATTCACAACAATGAAGTTTGAAGGATATGATAAAATTCCGTCTCAAGAACGATTTTCCAAAAATGGTCCTAAAATATCCACCAATGGTTTATGGGTTTCTTTCAATTTGAATCTACACAATGGCTTCCGCTAGATTTGATGTTTCAAAGCAGAATGTTCTTCTTCTACTACTCTTACGCTTATGAGTTTTTAACAATTTTTTAAATTAAAAAAAAAAAAAGTTGATCCTAACTGATACCATGACCGATCCGGGAAAACTGTATGATTTTCGATACCTGATCGATCCTTATCGATACCGATCCATATCATATCGGTATTGACTGAGATTGATACCGATAACTAAATCCTTGGGATTAGGTCCTCATGCCTAATCCATAAAGTCTTTTCCCAATGAACTCACTGCAGCTAGTAAACCCTTATTATAAATTTCAACATCCACATATATCAGTAGAGATATTCAAGCACAAACTGCAGATTTGAGTGCTCAAATCCCCACTTTGAGGGGATGTATCAGCAAGAGTTTGAGTTATAGTCTCCCTCAAACTCTATGGCCCTCATGCTGGCCAATCCACTCCTATCTTGTAGGAGTTCCATTAGATTTCAGTCTCATCGTCTTATTAGGACTCCTACATTGGAGTTACATGTGGTATCAACCTCTATATCACCGTAGGAGTTTGTATTTATATTGTTCATCACTCAACACCAATCCATACATGGAATCCACTCAATCTCTATCTTCTTACAACATGCTTTGTACGAGAATAGTTGTCGAATGAGGACCTGATCCAAAGCCCTCACTTGGTTTGCACACTGGTCAAAAGGGTAAAGCTATCAATTCGTCGAAGATGGTGAACATAATTTACTCTTCTCATTTCAATTTGGAGGAAAGGAGTTTTAAGAAGCATTAAAGGTAAAATAGTTTAGTTTTTTTATTGAATACTTCGTAAGGCTACTTTTACAGTTTAAAACTTACACCAAGGCACCATTTGACAACGTTTGGTTTCTACCGTTTCTACGTTTTCTTGTTCCTAGAAACGGAGAAACAACCTAAAAAGCATTGATAGAATTGTTCCATTTTATCCGTTTCTAGAAACATAAATCAAAATTTATGCCTATTTACAATTATAGAAACGACTTTGACGAAAGACTTGTTTCATCGTTTATAGAAACGAATTTGAGAGAAAAAAAGGTTGTTGTGCCCAATAAATCTCTCAACTATTTAAACCTAAAAGGAGGCAATTGAACTCTCTCCCTTTTTGGGCATCCGATGATACTATTGGGGTTTTTAGTGACATTATGTCTGCAAAAAATGTTTTGAGAAACAGGTTTATCAAACACCAAAAAAATCCGTTTTTATTTTCAAAAAACATGAAAAGCCATTTTTTCTGTTTCTAAAAACAGAAACGATATCAAACGGTGCCCAAATTAACATAGTCAAGTGACAGGGAAAAAAGATGTAATTTCTGAAAAAGAGGGGGTTGATTCATAATAAGAACAAAGTGTAGGGAGAGAATGTAATTTGCTCATATTTGGCTAATCCAGTAATCCTATTCCTTGATCCCATTAGATGAATCACAAAACGAAGTCTCTACAAAAAAAACTCTTTGTATTTCCGATTCATGGCTTGCTCTCTCAAATTCTCCATTTTCTGTTTTCAATTCTTATTCCAGAAACCACGTGCAGCTTCATCGCTGAACCCACCTGAATCCTGAATTCCTGATACGGTAGTACCTGGTTCAACTTCTGTCATTGTGTTCGTTTCTGCTGTTCGTCTTCGTCGTCTTATCGCAACACTAACGCCGGCGCAAGATTGCTCTTAATCACAGACACTGAAGCACATGTATCAGAGGCTGAGTCGCTCTCTCCCCCTCCGGCTCCCGGAATCTCCCACTACTTTTCTGGCGCTACGGAAGACGAATCGCATTTCCTTTTCTTGAGTCTTAAGGGAGGTTTGAGGTTTATTCTATCCCTTTTTCTTTTCACTGGTTCACTATCCTTCAATTTCAAACACTCAAGAACATGAATCAGAGGCGCTTTCTCTCCCTCTTACGCAGCTACTCGGATCGTCTCAATATTGCCGATTTCATTTCTCACGCTGTGGAAGACGACTCTGTCTCGTATTAGTATTTCCCTTCTTTGTGTTTTTTTCTTCCTGTGGGGGGAAGGGACGAGGGGGGTGGAGCTTCTTATTAAATTGTTGTTTGTTTGTTTGAAACCAAATTAAGATGATGGGCTCTGATAAACTGGGCTTTGAAGAAGAAGCCCATCTCTTTGCGTCTCGAGAAGAAATGGAGAGTCTCGTCCTCGATGAGCCATCAAACGGGAAATCCTCTTCCGACTACTGCAGCGCCATGTCGTCCCTCGCTGAGACTCATCACCCCTTGTCGCCGCCCACCGTCTTAGTCGCACCCGGCGAAGATCCCTTGCTATCGCCTTCTCCGCGATTCAGAGACCATCAAAACCCTAATCTCTCAGATAATTCATACTTAGAACCTCCATCTTACGCAGATGTGATCTTCAGTCCATTCGTCGATGAGAACGGCGACTCAAATGGCCCCGAGAGCCCCTCCCAGGACTTGGCTTTATCAGGCAATTTGTCGAGGTCTGCTTCTTCGAGTTCTGAGTACTTGAAGATCACTGTTTCGAATCCTGTGAAAGAACAAGAGACTTCGAATTCGCTTGTTCCTGGCGGAAACACTTACATGACGTATCTGATCACGACGAGAACCAACATTCCGGACTTCGGTGGTTCGGAATTCAGTGTGCGGAGGCGATTCAGAGATGTGGTGACTTTGGCGGATCGGTTATCGGAGTCATACCGAGGGTTCTTTATTCCGCCACGGCCGGATAAGAACGTAATGGAGAGCCAGGTCATGCAGAAGCAGGAGTTTGTGGAACAGAGGCGAGTAGCCTTGGAGAAGTACCTGTGTAGATTGGCTACGCATCCGGTGATCAAGAAAAGCGAGGAGCTGAAGGTGTTCTTACATGTCCAGGGGAAGCTTCCTTTGCCGACGACAACAGACGTGGCCTCCAGGATGCTGGATGGCGCGGTGAAGCTTCCAAAGCAGTTGTTTGGGGAATCTGGAAACGTTGTCCCCCCGCATGAGGTAGTGCAGCCTGCAAAAGGGGGGATGGATCTGCTCAGGATCTTTAAAGAATTGAAGCAATCGGTCACCAATGATTGGGGTGGCTCGAAACCACCAGTGGTCGAGGAAGATAAAGAGTTCTTGGAGAAGAAAGATAAGCTGCAGGATCTCGAGCAGCAACTCAGCAATGCGTCACAGCAAGTAAGTTAACTCTCTTCTTCCTTCCTCTGTTGGTTATACTCCTACGCATATTTCCTCAATTAGGGTCTATTCCAGTTAGTTTCTTACTCTGTGTCTTCTACTTCTACTGTTTGCAGGCTGAATCACTTGTCAAAGCTCAGCAAGATATTGGAGAAACGGTGGGAGAATTAGGTTTAGCTTTCATCAAGCTAACTAAATTTGAAACAGAAGATGCCATGTATAACTCTCAGAGAATAAGAGCTTCTGACATTAAACGTGTGGCAACAGCTGCCGTCAAAGCTAGCAGATTCTATCGGGAATCGAATGCTCAAACAGTCAAACATTTGGTAAGTTATGATTCTTTTGATAATGGTTGGATGGAATAGCACTGTAAGTAAGTCATAAAGTACTAACGATAATGACAAAATAACAATGAATGAAAAACCTGTTCATCATATATGTTCACAAGTTTCCAAAATTTCTTAGGTTGAAACTCCTGGTAGTCACAAATAGAAATGCATCATTAATTGGATCAACTGAGATTAGTTCTGGTTTGCCACTTTCTCTTTTTTCTGTTTCTCGAGTCACTGGTAATTAGAATGGTTGACACAAAAGGTAATTTTTATTGAAGTATTTCATTGATTTGATATGGTAAACTTAGCCATTTCATCATAAAATTGCAGGACACACTACATGAATATCTTGGATTGATGTTGGCTGTCCATGGTGCATTTTCGGATCGCTCAAGTGCTTTATTAACAGTTCAGACACTTCTATCAGAACTTTCATCCTTGCATTCGAAGGCTGAAAAACTCGAAGCTGCATCATCCAAAATATTTGGTGGTGACAAATCTAGAATTCGCAAAGTAGAAGAATTGAAAGAAACCATAAAAGCTACGGAGGATGCTAAATGTATTGCTGTTAGAGAATATGAACGCATCAAGGTAATCGGATTGGACAAAGTTTGAATTGTATATGCTGTGAGCTGTAGTTAGTGTTGGGTTAATTTTATCCCCCCACCCCCTAAATCTTATATTACCAATCATCAAAATTAGCGAAATGGTAAATTCAAAGGCAAGTCCAGCACCAGTAAAGTGGAATATTATTAAAATAAGGCTACTACTACATGGTGTATGTACTGATTTAATTTTTTTGGATGAATAAATAAATTTATACCCAAAGAGAAGAGAAAATACAAAGGGAAAAAGGGGGGGGGGGGAGGGGAGGCTTAAGCCAACAAGGAGAAGCCAACCCCAAGGGGGAACAAAGCAAAGCAACAAAAAATAAACTTCAACAGCCAAGAAAAGGCTAACAGCAACCAAAGCAAAACCAGGGGGGTCAAGAGGAGGCGGGAGGGGCTGCCAAAAGGCTCCAGGAAGATATTATGTGGTCATTTCTAACGGAGTAGGGGATCAGCCGGGAGCGAAAGGAGCGCAGGGATTGGATTTTTGAGGCAACATCGAGGAAGATGGATTTCCAAATCCTGTCCGGGGATCGGGAGTTGGAAGACCATCTAAGAATGTTGCGCTCCATCTAGAGATGAGTAATAGTAGCAGACAACGCTAGCTTGCCAATGGTGTCGCAGATGGAGGATCTAGCAAAAGTCATATCAACCCAAATACATTCCCTATCAAAAGGGAGGATTGGTCTATGGGAAGGCTAGCAACGATCAAGGACAGTTTTCCAGACCAGGGCAGAGAGGGGCAGGAGAAGAAGAGGTGGGGGATATCCTCTTGCCCATCAGGGCAGAGGCAGCAGCCAGGATTGACAGGGATGTGCCGGCTGATAAGGAAGGACTGCGTAGGGAGGCAGTTGGAGAGATATCTCCAGGTAGTGAAGCTATGACGGGGAATATGGCCCTTGAACCAGGCGAGGTTTACTCCAAGGAACAACAGGGCCCGAGGATTTGACAAAGGACCAAGCAGAGGCAGAGGTGAACAACCCATTGGAAGAGGGAAGCCAAACACATTTGTCCTCCCTTCCGAGATGACCAGGGGGAATGGAGGGGAGAGAGGCCACAGATCCGCAAGCGGGGGGGAGAGGGGGGAGGGGACCAGCCCAGAGGGGAGAGAATAGAGGAGACCAGAGAGGATTTGGGCCGGCCAGAGGAGTAGATGATCCTAGGGGTGACAAGAGAAGAGAGGATACTTGAGGGGTGCCAAGGGTCCATCCAAAAAGAGGTTGACTGACCATTGCCAATTGAGATGGAGCAGGCAGTAAGGGCAAGGGGAGGTTGAGGATTTTACGCCAAATCCATGAGGCATCAGAGGGGGAGGGGCAGGTCCAAAGGGAGTTGTGGTTAAGGAGATGGGAGTATACCCAATCAACCCAGATGCTCCGATGCTTGGAGGCAATCTTCCAAATAAGCTTGAGAATGCCCATAGAGTTAACCTCTTTGATTCTTCTGATGCCCAGACCGCCTTCAGACTTGGGCAGACAAACATTTTCCCAAGATAAAGGGTGAAGAAACTTAGAGGAATCAGCTCCTTTCCAGAGGAAGGAACAGAAGATGCTTTCAATGGATTTGACAATGGCAGCAGGAAGGACAAAGATCCCAGACCAGTAGAGATAGAGAGATTGGAGGATAGATCTAATTAAAACAAGCCTACCAGCATAGGAGAGGATCTTTCCTTTCCAAAGCTGGAGCCTTTTCCTAATCAAATCAAACACAGAGGAGCAATGGTGGGCAGAGAGCCTGGAAGTGATGAGAGGGAGGCCCAGGTATTTGATTGGCAAGGAACCCAAGGAGAAGCCAGTAATACCAAGGAGAAGGGATTGAACTTCAGAGGAGACACCAGAGAGGAAGAGATTAGACTTGAGAAGATTGATCAAAAGCCCAGAAAGGGTTTCGAAGGAATGAAGGGCAAACATGATGGAAGAGATGGAGAGGGGGTCAGCTTTAGAGAAGATCATGATGTCATCTGTGAAAGCAAAGTGAGTGAGACAGACGGATTTACACTTAGGGATAAGGGAGATCAGGTGGAGATCCGAGGCAGATTGGATGGAGAGGGAGAGGACCTCGAGGGAGAGAAAAAAGAAAAGGGGAGCGGGGGCAACCTTGGCGGATACCACGGCCGGCTGGGAAGTACCTAGCAGGACTACCACTGACTAGAACAGAGAAACGGGGCGTGGAGATGCAGCAGAAGATCCAGTAGATAAAGGAAGGGGGAAAGGACATTTGGAGTAAGACTTTAGAGATGTAGTCTCAGCTAATGGAATCGAAAGCCTTATGGATGTCAATTTTGAGAAGAGCAGAGGGGGAATGATTTTTCCGATCAAACCCTCTAACAATCTCATGACAGAGAATGATATTGTCAGCGAGGCTCCTCCCAGCAATGAAGGTAGATTGGTTAGTTTTGACAAGGGAATTGATGACTTTCCCAATCTTATTAGCTAAAATTTTGGCTATGAACTTATAAAGCAAATTGAAAAGGGGGATGGGCCTAAAGTCATTCATTGAATCAGTGCCTTCCTTTTTAGGGATGAGGCAGAGGAAGGTGTGGTTAATCCCCTTGATTTGGGAAGGGTTGAGAAAGAAGCTCCTCATGGCAAGGATGAGATCATTACGGATAATGTCCCAACAGGAGGAAAAGAATCCCATACTGAAACCAGGGGCTTTGTTGGCCTTGTGAGAGAGAGGATGGTAGAGAGGATTTCCTCATCAGAGGGAATGGAAAGGAGAGAAGGGAGAAGGTCATTTGGAACGAATTTGTTGAGAAGTGAGGGAATAGGAGGGGGGAGGAAAGAAGAGGCTGGGAAAAGATTCTCAAAAAGTGGGAGACAGCCTTAGCCTTGATTTCCTCAGGATGGAGGAGCTCCGAACCAGTGGGAGAAATGAGCTTAGGGATGGTGTTAGCATTGTTCCTAGCTTTGAGAGAGCGATGGAAGAAAGCAGAATTGGAATCTTCAAGATCAAGTCACTTGATGCGAGCTTTCTGGCGAAGGAAGCTCTCTTCTTGAGCAAGAAGCAAAGCAAGTTCGGAAGCAGTGGACTTCTCATCTAAAGCGAGGACAAGATTAAGTAAATTGCGCTGGATTTTGGATTGGATGAGAAGAAGCTTGTCTCGACAAGAGGAGACACGGGAGAAGATGTTACCAAAGGTGGAGGAATTCCAAAGCTTAAGGGCTGCTTTGACAGACTTAAGCTTTTTGGCAAAAGCAATAAGGGGAGGGAAAGAGTGGGGGTTGGGGATGGACCAGGAATTTTGGACAATAGGGAGAAAATCCTAATGGGTGGTCCACATATCAAAAAATTTGAAAGGCTTAGGGCCGAAGGAACAAAAGGGGAGAATATGGAGATCCATGGGACTATGATCCGAGATGCCTGGGAGAACAAAACAAGCATGGGAGAAAGGAAAAGATTCCAACCAGGGCTCATTGACCAGAAACCTGTCAAGCTTACAGGTAACACGGAGAGAACTAACTCTGCGGTTATGCCAAGTAAGCTTAGAACCCGACCATTTAAGGTCATTGAGACCAAGGTCATCAATGCAGTCGTTGAAAGAGTCAACCGCCAAGGGGTCAATAGGGTTACCACCATGCTTTTCATGACTGAAATGGATGACATTGAAATCACCTTCAATCCCCCAGGGACGAGAGTCAAAGGAGGGAGCAAAGGAGAGGAGATCAAACCAAAGGGGGAGCCTACGAGAGGCAAGGTTGTGGGCATAGATGATCGAGAGGAAGCAAATGAAGGAGCCAGAAGAATGGGAGATAAAGAGGTGAATGATTTGGTCTGAGGAGAGAGCGGAGATAGAAAGGTAAGAAGGGTTCCAGAGAATCCAAATTCTACCATTAGGGCTATGGAGGTAGTTATTGGAGAAGGACCAGGAGGGAGCAATAGCAGAGGCAATGCGGGAGGCATTAGACTCTAAGACACGAGTCTCAAGGAGGCAGCAGAGGTTGGACTTGGAGGAGCGAATCCGGGAGCAGATCTCCGCTTGCTTAGCCAAGGAATTGAGACCACGGAGGTTCCAAATGGTCCAAGGAGTCATGTAGAATTGGAGTGAGGAGGCAACAAAAGCTCAGAAGAGCTGACACGGGAAGCAGAGGAAGAAAGCCTTGAAGATGGAGGTTTGGTTGGAGGAATTGATCTGAGGTTGAAGGTGGCGGGTTTAGAGTTAAGGCCAGATTTAGAGCGCAAGGAGATTCTGGAAGTGGAGGTGGAGGATTTTTTCTTCTTGGAGCCCCAGGAGACAAGGGGAGGAAGGGTAGGATGGGTAGGGGAAAGCAAGGTTTGGGGGTTAATGCTGGTGGAATGAATGGGAGATGGAGGGTTAAGGCTAGTGGCGGTTGTAGGGGAGGCCGAGATGGGGGAAGTAGGAAATAGAGAGGTTGTTGACTGGTTGTGGGTTGCTGCAGGGCTGCTGAAACCAAGATTCTCTAAGGCCCGAGAGGGGCAAGAAAAAGAACTAGTGTGGGAGCAGTCAGGCAGACTCAAGGGAGTCCTGAGGCCATCAGCAGAACTAAGAAGAGACCCAGGGGGGTCGGTTCTCAGAGCAATTCCAAGACTTGAGTTGAGCAAAGTGGTGGTGATCTCGGTGGCGCCTTCCAAGGCTATAGCATGTTTCTCTGAAGACTGGGAGCTAACAGAAGGGTTACTGGCAGTGTTAATTGGCTCATGAATAGCAGCATCACGGTTCGCAGCTATGGCAGTCAGCGGGAGGGTGTTGTCTTGATCGAACATAATTGAGAGAGCATTGGCAGCAACGGCAAAAGGAAGAACATTAGTGGTAGGTAGGGAGCTCATGGGAGCTTCAGCAATGGCATCAGCAGTAGCTGGAGGGACTTCAGCTGCAGGCAAGTGGTTCGAGGGAGCGTCAGTGACAAGTATAGCGGCAATTGGATCAGCAGACGGCGTCGGGTTCATGGACGCAACAGTAGCAGTGGCAGTGATAACTAGAGGGACATCAGCAGTAGGCAGGGGGCCCGTGGGGGCATCGGCGACAGCGGTAGCAGCATCTAGAAGGAGAACGATGGCAAGTAGGGGGCTCATGGGAGCGGCAGCAACGGAACCGGTGCTCAGGGGAGTAGTAGAGGGTCGCGACCGCGAGGGAAGCAAGACAGCGGAAGGACGGGACGGAGAGATCCCGGGGTCGTCGGAGACCACAGTTGATGACTGGGAGCTCAGGGGAGCCTTTTCGGGAGTAGAATCGAAGAAAGACGCTGCAGATTGATCGGGTAAGGCGGGCAAGCAAGGAGGCCGAGACAGGTCAAGAGTGCAGGGGTGGGTGCGAAGATGGGTTGGAATGGTTTATGGGTGTGGAGCGGTTGGGAGGTTGCTGGATCGGGTTGTAAATATTACCCGGGTAGAGTGGGTGGTTCGATGGAAACTTAGAAAATTTGTTAAGGAGTTGGGCCGGGATAAAATTATGTAGGGGGATAGGGTATTGGTTCAGGTTCAAGTTCAGGACCAGCCGGTATAGCAGGCAATAAAAGAGGCCTCTGGAGTAGGAAGGGTTATAGTGGCAATAAAAGGAAGCGAGAGAGAGGGAGGGGAGAACGAGAAATCCGCAGAGGCAGCCAAAGGGAGGGTGCCAGTCGGAAGAGGGAGCAGAGGATGGAGGGGTTCAGAGGAGATCAGGATCGAAGGAGAGTCGATCGAAGAACTAGAGGAAGGAAAGCTAGAAGAGGGAATGTCAGAACCAATAAGAGCAGAGGACAGGTTTGCAGGAACTGGAAGGGGAGTCGTCTCATCAGGACCATCAGTGATTTCATCCATTGTCAAGATCGAGAATGGATTGTGACCAGAGGGCAAAAGGTTAGAGAGCAGACCAACGGTTCGAGGATCAGGCTGAACATCGGCAGTATCATCGGCAAGGGGCTTCGCCGGCGGCTGGTTGCGACCCAGCTCTGAAGTATTATTATTTTTTTTCAATTTTTTCTTCTATATGTTTGCACTGTGAAGCGAGAATCATTAGGGATTTCTTGAGGTTTGATGGATTCAGCAGCAGGATTTGATTTGGTGCATAAAGCCGTTGTGTGGCCGAAACATTTGCATATAGTACAGATGGGAGGCAGCCAGTCATTTTTTACTTCCTGTTCGAAGGAGAAGCCCTCTCCGTCAATAACAGTGATCCTTGATGGAAGAATCTGCTATGCTTGGACTTCGATGCAGACACAAGCGAAGGACAAACGATCCATAGCTTTCGTTCTTTTATCGGAGAAAGAGGTTTCCCAATAATGGAACTGATGAGACTAAGTTCTTTGACACACCAGAAGTGGAGCGGGAGGTTAGGGAAGATAACCCATAGGGAAATGGACTTGGGTTCAGTTTTGGAGAAGGATAAGTGCTCATCTCATTGACAGAGGAATATGGGTTTTTTCCCCACATACCACGGACCTCCATCAATGGTGGCACATCGATCGGAGGTGGCAGCAAAGTTGAAGACAAATATGCCATTTTCTAGCTTGAAGATGGACAGAGATCCAGCTGGCTTCCATTGGTTCAGCAGGGAAGCTTTGACCACTGAGAAGGGGGGCGGCTACCCAGGAACGAACCAACGACATAGTTGCTCCACTTAGAGATTTCAGAAGCAAGAAGACCAGGCAGACATAGGCCAACAGGGATAGAGTTACGGATGGAAGGAGGGTGGAAACACAGGGAGTGGCCAGCAGAGGGAGGGAGAGGAGAGGTGGAGGAGGAGGAGGGGCAGAGGAAACAACAGAAGTCCAGGGCCTGGACTCAATAGGTTGAATAGGGGAAGAAGGAGGGAGGAGAGGCTGGGAGGAGGGTAGGGAGGGGCTCGACCTAGGAGAGAGAGATGAAGGTTGGGAGGACGTAGCAGGTGGAGGGCTGATTCCGGCGGCCCCTGGAGGGAAGGGTGGCATACAGTCAGGTCAGGTAAGGTGGGATAGGGGAAGATGTCATCTATTTGACAAATTTTTTCCACTCATCTATGTACTGATTTAATTAGTGCAAAGTGATTTTGGAATTCAAAATTTCTCTCATAATTAGCTTCATTTTACACTAGAAAGTATTCACCATAGAATAAGGCAATCTAATAATTTTTTTGTTTGAGCTTGTAGTCTAAATATATACCTTTGATGAGTTAGTCTATAAGGTAGTCTAATGATTCATCATTTGTATTAGAAGCTGTAGTCAAAATACATACTTTTTAAAGAGTTTTTTGTAATCAACATTTCATGCTTTGCCAAAGCAGTTTTAAACTGACCCCTGGCACAGAAATGATGTAATTCACAGTGTAGTCATAAAAAATATCAGTGTTCTTCTTGAAAAGAAAAGGAAGTTGCCTGCCGGTGTAAAAAGATTCAGAAAAATAATCAGTAATCAAGAATGCTGAGATTATCAGCACCTTGAAGGCCTCTAGAGTGTCATAATTGTAACCAGTAGTAGAAGCCCAACCTCCTTATCAAGTTAGATTCGTAAGCAATATCTTTTTGGTGCTTGCTCCATGTTGTTTCCATCAAGTAGGAAAAAGGGAGGCGGGGGAGGGGGTTCTGGCCACTCTCTACTGCTCCACATATATTCCAACCTTGGGAACCCTTTCTGGTGGAGAGCAGGAACTAAAACTGGAATTCTATTTCTTGTGAGATCATATTCAACATTTTTGCGGCAATCACACCCATATCTGAAAGATAAAGTTGTGTGGGGCAGGAGGATTAGTTGAATACATAATTACTTATGGCTTAACTGAGATAAATATATCTAGTGTAAAAAATAATTTATTTGCTATATATGCAAAGGGACTGGACTAAAGCTTCATGTTATCACAAAAATCTTGGGCAGTCTGTAGAATGCTCTATGTTTTGCTTAAGGATGAATAATTGTGGTAGCATGGCCTCTTTCATCCTCAGGCATGAAATTGACACATTTCCCCCTAATCCTTGTCTTAATAAATACTGGCTTGATTTTCTGCATGTAACATAGTCTGAATCACAACCAATTTCAAAGCTTCTTTATTGTGCTACATGTTTAACTGAGGTTAATAACATGTCTAGCATAGAAAGGTAAGTAGTCATATATTTAGGGGGTTTTTCTCATGTTTCGGGTTATCTGAGCTGAAATTGAGGAATCTCAGGATTTTGACGTGTCGATCCTGTCCAATCAATATCTAAAAACTCCAACCCAATTTGAGGCTCTCTTTTTTTCTTTATTTTAAAGATATAATAAACCCAAGTGCCCACCCCTAGTTGTAGAGAAGTTTTGATAATTAATTGGTTGTGAATGTTTTTTGCTTTGATTCTTACTTCTTTTGGTGAGTTCCACTCCATCTTTACCAAACAAAATGTCATTTTGTTGAAAAAAAGGATGGGGAAGAGTGTTGGGAAACCATTTTGGTATAAGGTGTTACTTGAAACCATGATTCAGTTACAGGCTTGCACTAATTCTTGAACAAGACCATGAACACCTTGGATGTGATACTTCTTTTTTTTTTTAAACTAATGTTACACCCTAGTTGATCTAGTTCTTGTGCAAATATCCAGCCCATGGTTATGAAAACTGGCATGAACACCAACTGTGTTGTTTTTGGAGTGATTAGATTGGGAAAAACCACTTGGGTAACATCCTTCCAAATGGAAGTCCCCAAATCGGTAGATACACAAACCCTTGTCAAAGAAAACTAAGTGGACACAGTACAATCGTGGAGTATTATTCTGGCCAACAACACTTTTCAGGTCCAATTACTTGCTTGCTAGTTGCCAACAGACAAGCCATTTCATTTGTTGTGCTAGGGGTCACCAACTAAAGGTGACATTCAGTTACAATGCTGGATAACAACAACATTTGGTAATGTGTGCAATCTCATTTCAAATTTGATCGAATGTGAGGAATGCTTGGTCTGTGAATGTGACAACCCCTTTATTTATAATAAGTGGCTTACAGGTACAAGTACAATAACATCCTTAAGTAATATCCCTAAGGACAGATTTACCCTGATACCCATATTACAACACTTCCCCTCAAGTTGGTGCATATATGTTACACATGCTCAACTTGCCCACTATAGGATGAAATAATTTACTACATAATCCCTTTTTGATAAGGTTATAACTGTTTTTGTTGTATAATCCCTTTTTGAAGACTCTACTAGTTGATCTCCAAAACGGACAATGGGAATGCAAATCAGTCCCTGGTCGAGCTTCTCCTTAATGAAGTGACGATCAATCTCAACATTGTTGGTGCGATCGTGCTGAATTGGGTTGTGAGCAATACTGATGGCAAACTTACTATCACAATGCATCATCATAGGTAATGGAATAGGAAGAGCCAAATCTTTCAGGAGTCCTTGAAGCCACATCAATTCGTAGATGCCATGAGACATGGCGTGAAATTCAGCTTCAGCATTGGATTGAGCCACTACAGCCAACTTCTTACTCCTTCAAGTGACCAACTTGTAGTGGATCACTGATCATCGGCAGAGCTGGCCCAATCAGCACTAGTTTAGGCCTCAACTATGAGATGACCGTGAGAAGATAACATGATCCCCTTTCTAGGTGCAGACTTCTGGTATAGCAGGATCTGAAAAACAGCCTTTTAAGTGCATAGGATATGGATCTTGCATATATAGACTTACTAGGCTAATTGCTAAGGCAATGCCCGGACAAGTATGGGCTAGATAATTCAGCTTTCCACCAGCTGTTGATACTATCTCTTATCCACTGGATCACTTAGTAGAGAGCTGGACATTTGCCTTTGGGAGAGTATGTGCAGGTTTTCATCAGAGCAATCACATTGTGGATAAGAGTTCAATAGTGTACTTCCTCTGAGACAAAAAAAATACCCTTGGTGGAACGGGCAACCTCAATATCAAGAAAGTAATGCAACTTACCGAGGTCTTTGATCTCAAACTCCTGACCTAGGTAGGTCTTTAGATGAGAAATTTCCTGTGTCATCCCTAGTGACAACAATGTCGTCAACATACACAATGAGGATGGCAATCTTGGAACCAGATTGCTTGATGAACAGGGTATGATCAGCTTTGCTTTGGGAGTGGCCTATAGATACCATGGCTTTGTGAAATCTCCCAAATCAGGCACGTGGAGACTATTTCAACCCATATAATGCTAGCATCATCAGCAGTGCAACTAGTCTGATAGGTGTCATAAAAGTCAAGCTCCTGCCACAGGGTGCACAACTTGGTATAATACTGAGATAGGGTGAGGTCCTTCTGCTTGGTTTCATGAAGGCGCTTGTGCAAAAAATAAGTGACTAGCAGGTACAAGTACAATAATATCCTTAAGTAATATCCCTAAGGACAGATTAACCCTTATACCCATATTTCAACAAAATTGTTGCAACAGAATGAACTAAATTGTGACATGAGATGCTTTTGTTGGAGTTACCCCTTTTCCTGTTCCATGGGTCTACTCTTTCCTGCTTTTGTAAGAGTTGCTGGTGTGGAATATATTTTGTGTCCGTTAAATTGACCTGGTACTGCCAGTACTGGGCTGTTATTTGGTTGACCTCATGACATACAGCCGACACACTTCTTGTTTGTTGAAAGTAATTGCTTATTCTTCATGTATATGATACATATATACATGTAATTGCTTATTCTTCATGTATATGATACATATATACATGTAATTGCTTATTCTTCATGTATATGATACATATATACATATATACTGCCTTTATATGTTCTGATTGATGGAATACTGAAAATTTTACATAACCCAGCCCTTCCTAGTATGAATTATTCATGAATAGAACTTGGAAGTATGACTTTCATGATGATATAAATGCAGGAAAACAACAGGGTTGAGCTTGAAAGGTTGGACAGAGAAAGACACAGTGACTTCTTATCCATGTTGAAAGGGTTTGTAATTAATCAGGTATCTCTTTTCATCTTTCTCCTGTTCATGGGTTCTGGTGGTTAACCTGTTCAGGGAATATCTAGATCTTGTCATAAATCTGGAGCTCTCTCTTAAAGGGAACAAATGTTGTGTCAAAGTTAGTGCTGGTTGGGTCCATAACTAGTAGGGCTTGATGAACTCGTACTAAAGAAAATATGCTATTCACTGGAGGATATTTTCCTGGATTTGTTCAATAACTTTTTCCTTCTTTTTTTTTTCCTGGAGACATGATCAAGCTGAAACCCATCAATGGGATATTACTTTTGTCTTTGAATGAAATGGTTATCATCTCTAAATCAAGAAATTAGCCTATCAAACATATATTCTGTTCAGTGTGTAAGGTGAAGCACTGATAAAACTGGTTTACATATAAAGCTTAGGATCCATGATTATACACACACACACACACACACACACACACACATATATATATAGGATAATTTTATGTTCCTCCCCTTTAGATGTGCCTATTTTTGGCCTGCTGGCAGTGACTCATGATGGCGGCCAAAAGAAGAAAAACTTGTAGTCCATTTTTCTCCTCTCCAGCTTGGGAATACTTCATTCTATTGGCCATATATCTGTAGTCACAATGCCAGTTCAAGCTATCTCAATGACTCATCATGTGAGGTGTGTCTATATTTGAAACTGATGATGACAATGCCACTCCAGTGCCTGTTACAAGTCATATTCTCGCTTTGAAAAAGCTGGAGAAGAAAGGTTCATGTTGTAACTCTACTTTTCAGATTGGTTTGGTTTGCGTATAAGGCCCATAAGAAAATTATTGTCGCGGCCTTCAGGATGAGCATGGAGTGTGTGTGAGTAGCAAGTTCTAACTTAAAAATTTAACTGCTTCATTTTTGTGCATGAATAGGGTGTAGGGCTTCTCGTTTGGGTCTTATTGCTAGGCGCACGTATTTTCTTGGTTTGTGCTTCCATTTCTGTCTATCTAATGGTATAATAATACCTGAATGCTCAAAGCTTTCTGGTATATTTGACATGCACTGGTGGCAGAGTCTGGTGGACTATTTTGAATAATTTAAACAGCTGACTAAAACTAGTAGAGTTCAGTATTACTGTTTCTTTAGCACATGATCTTCATTTGGTTCGAACCTCTTAAATTTCGTCTCTGTAGAATTTCATAAGGATTTCTTCTTATAGTATATGAGGATACAGATATTGTTTTTTACAGGTTGGTTATGCAGAGAAGAAAGCAAATGTGTGGGCAAAGGTTGCTGAAGAAACAAGCATGTATGCGAAAGATACATGTTGAAAGTGTGACTGTAAATTTAGAGTTTTGGGTTTCTTTTTTCTTCCTTTCTTTTTTATTTAGTTCAATTTAGAGTATTGCATTTGTGTACACTAGTAGAAAATAACAGCATCTCCATCCCTAATAATAATAATGAGAGCAGTTTGTAGAATTTTTTTAAATCCATTTTCCGTTTGGTTATATCCATCCGAAAAAAGAGCATGGGTCGTTGTTACCTAACATTCTCTTATTGTAAGGTTTGCTTGTTCAATATATTCAATTTCTGAACATGATATCCAAAATGGGGATGCGGCCGATGGGCTAACGGTAAGAGGAAGCATTTGAAACACTTGAGCTCCGCGAAAACAAAGATTGTAGATTATGGCACGCGAAAGTGCGAGACTGTTTTTTCGCACTTGGCTTATTTTGAAGTACCTGATGATGTTCCTAGATTTGAAGGTATCAGATGGCTGGTGATTTAGTGCTTTCGCAAAATCAAACAGGGGTTTCCACTTCCTCTTTTTATGTTCATGGTTTCGTCCATTGATGGATGGGGTGTTGAGTCTGTTGATAACAAAAACAGTGGTGCATTTCTTAAATAAAAATCAAAATCCATCACGGACAGTGATCCATTCCTTGAATAAAACTTCAAAGCCCATTAAGGGCAGGTACAACCGTACAAACAACAAATCTTTCGAGGAAGACTTATATTTTTTGGTAACTAAGGAAGACTATGAAAGAAATTTCTTAACGGACTGTCCTGCTTATACAACCAGGATTGGTTGCACAACACTGTAACTCACAAACGAAGAAGTGCTTAGAATAGAAATATCTGTTTGAAAATTTTTAGTCTTTGCGCATTTTCAAACCAGGATGAAGTTTCATTGGATTCACCATAAGGATTAAGGCCCCTGTTCAATCATTCATGCATTTATCCTATGGGAACTTGGGAAGTGCTTCTCTGTCCGGCAGCGTGGCCTATGCCAGTGCTTCTTGTCTCAATCTTTCTCCTTGCGTAGGCCATGCTCCCAGAAAGAGTTTTATTGACATCATACAGAGTTTTAAATTGAGTAAAAGTGAGCTGCTAGAGGTTCTAAGATTCATGGCAGTCGAAGAATATCTTGATTGTAATTGGTGGAACCTTACACTTAGGGTACAACACTTAGGGTACAACATTGGGAGGAGCAGGCTGTGCTGGCTCTTATAATATGCAGCAGCAGCCGAGGCAAGCGCAATATAAGAGAAGCCTTAAGGGCCATAAGCTTTTTTAAACTTTATGACAGAACTAACAAGTATGTCTCTGTTTTACTTCTAAAACATGGACAATAGTGAAGTGAGAAGGGAAAAATATACTTCCATTCAAAAAAATAAAATGAACGAGACTTATTTACAAACACGGGGTCCTTATGGACCCAAAATTCAAGAATAAAAGAATCATGAACTGCTCTTTCTTTTTCTTTTCTTTTTTTGGTAAAGAGAACTACTCTCATTCTTCCTGGTTCGTCCCCAACCTAATCCACAACTAAGTTCTCAATTATTCACTTGTTGATGGGACTCCTGCTCCATCATCTCCAGAGCTGGTACTAGCAGCAGCTAGTTCTGGTTTTATCTCTTCCAGTTGTTGGAGCACTTGCTGAACTTCTGGCCTTGAAGCTGGTGAAGGGTCAACACAATGCAAAGCCAATTTTAAGGTGTTAAGCAACTCATTGCCCGTTGTTGATGCATCCCTCATCAGCTCCAGATCGAAGACCTCGTTAGTCCATTCCTCCTTAACGATGGATGCCACCCACTGGGGTAAGTCTACACCATTCATTGCCTCACCTGGGGACTTCCCTGTAAGGAGCTCCAGTAGGATCACCCCTAGGCTGTAGATATCTGTCTTTGTATTGGCCTTCTTGAGCTTTGAGAGCTCAGGTGCACGATAGCCTAGTGCACCAGCAGTGGCAATCACATTGGAATTGGCAGCAGTGGTCATAAGCCGAGAGAGGCCATAGTCTGCAATCTTGGCATTGGTGTTCTCATCCAACAGGATGTTGTTTGAGGTCAGGTTCCCATGCACTATGTTCTCGTTCTTGTGAAGGTACCACAAGCCTCTTGTTATGCCCATGGCAATGTTCATCCTTGTTTGCCAATCCATCGGTGTGTCTGGTCCTCGAGCTGCTCATAGTTATATATGCATAGAGACATCATTGAATATGAATTTATCAGATAGGTGAATTATATAGTGATTGTTAACAAGAAGAAAAAGTCACTAAAAGAAGGGAACTTACTGTGGAGGAAAGATGCTAGACTCCCTTTGGGCATGAAATCAAACACAAGAAGCTTCTCTCCTTTGGGTCCTAAGTAATAAGCTCTAAGAGCCAAAAGATTTGGATGTCGTATCTTCCCCACTGCATTCACTTCCACTTCAAACTCCCTTTGACTCTTCGTTAGCTTCTCCCTCAACCTCTTTACTGCAACTTGACTCCCATCCTCCAATGTCGCCTTATACACAGTCCCATAAGTACTCTTCCCCATTATCTCAGCTGTTGCACACAAAAGATCATCAGCTGTGAACAGCAATGGCCCATCAAAGTGTACTAATTTCCCGCCTGCTTCACCCCCTGATTCAACTTCAGTTCCAATAGCAGGTGCACCCTTCTCGCCTCCCGTGGCAGCAGCCCTTCCGCCTGTCTCACCATTCTTTGCTTTTGAAGCAGCCCTCTTCCTGATCAAGCAGCACAGCAAGATACAACACAATAACAGCAAAACAGCCAGGAGGGCTCCAGCTGCTATGAGAATTATGTCTTTGGTAGTTAGTTTGCGGTGGCGGGCTTTGGCAGTCTCCGCTGATGGAGGTGGAGCAGTATGACAAGGGATTGAAACACTGTATCCACACAGCTGAGGGTTCCCAATGAAAGAGGTTGAATTGAATTTTCTGGATAAGAGAGAGGGAACAGGACCAGAAAGGTTGTTGTAGGACACGTTGAAAGAAATTAGACTAGTCAGATTGGTAAGAGAAGCTGGAATATCTCCTGTGAGTCTATTTTGGGATAAATCAAGTTGGGTGAGGATGGAGATGTTCCCAACAGTCACCGGTATCTGGCCGTTGAACTGGTTTCTACTCAGGTTCAGAATGGAGAGATTACTTAGTCTGTTCATGTCTTCTGGGATTCGATTGTCGAGACGGTTTCCCTCTAGATTCAATTGAACAAGGGAAGAGAGGTTGCAGAGGCTAGCAGGGAAGCTTCCTTGAATGGCATTGTCAGACAAATCTAGTCTTCGGAGTCTCAAAAGCCTCCCGATTTCGTTGGGGATGGTTCCATTTATCTGATTATGACTTAGAGAAATTTCTTCTAGCCTTACCAACTTGGTCAAAGAAACAGGAAAGCTTTTGGAGAAAGAGTTATGATCAAGGGTCAAGGACTGAAGCTGATGAGATTTGTCATCTTTGGTACCTTCCCAATTATCTGGAATAGAGCCGGAGAGGTTGTTATATTGGAGAGCTAGGAATGTCAGAGAAGGGCAGCTAGTGATAGCGGCTGGTATCGGGCCTATCAGAGAGTTGAAGCTAAGGTTGAGTCTGTAAAGATTAGTTGAGTTGGCGAGACTAGCAGGGATTATTCCAGTGAGCGAATTGTTACTAACATCAAGAGTCTGAAGCAAAGGACAGGAACCGAGTGAAGGAGGGATTGAACCTGATAGTCTGTTGTTGAAGAGAGAAACTCCTCTGAGATTGGGGAGGAAGCCCAGGGAAGAAGGGATCATGCCCCCAATGTCGTTATCGTGGAGGCTAAGTTTTCGAAGTGCTTGGAGTTGGCCTATCTTCTGAGAGATTCGCCCACTCAAACCTTTCCATGGGAGCTGGATCACTATAACCTGTCCCTTGACACACTTGATCCCTACCCATACTCCTGAACAAGCTCCATAGCCACTGTCATTCCAGCTCCGTAAGACCCGTTTAGGATCGATTAGTTCGTGTTTGAAGGCTTGAAGTGCTTGGTAGTCCGCCTGAGTGACAATAACCCCATCCCACACTTGGCTCGTGACAGATTGGAAGACTAACGTGAGCAGTTGAAGAAGCAAGAGCAGGCGCTTACAGAGGAAGAAGTTTTTCGGGAGCCCAAAATGCTGAAGTGGGTGGTTGCCTGATGACCGACTATTCTTCCACTTCTCCTTCTTACTAGCAATTCGACAATGAGCAACTGTTGTTTTCTTCAGGAACCGCGGAAGCTCCAGTGGGTATCGATTAAATCCACTGAAGATCCAATTTTGATTACTCATGGCACTTTAACTAGAACACTAAAAACAAATGTAGAACAATGAAGTGAAGAGAGAATAGTTTTGCTCTTCAACTCTTCTTCTCTGCTTCTGTTCTAGCTACTTGCTCTAGATAACGAGGAAGAAGAATCCACTGGAGAAGATGAAACAGAGCGCGAATCTGATTGAGACGGGATTCGTTTTGTAGACAGAGCGAGGGATACAGGGATTGTAGATGCAGTGAAGGAAACAGGAGTGAGGGAGACTCCCTAATGATGGAGCTGCTTGTGAAGGTCTCAGAGAGAGAGAGAGAGAGAGAGAGAGAGAGAGAGAGAGAGAGAGAGAGAGAGAGTTGTTTATTGGAGAGAGAAAATCGGCGACAAAGTCAGATGGATGAATTCAAAGGCGCAAACTGAGATGAGACTAACGGCTAGTTCTCACTACTAATTTGTATTTGTATTTGTATCGACCTTCATTAAGGATGGGTGGGGTGCGTGAATGAGGGAAGGTGAGGAGGAAATAACTCTTAATAAGGTCTTGTTCTCGGAGCATCTCCTCTCAACGGCTATATTTGCTGGGTCCAACAGCTACCGCATTGTACACTTAGAATTACGGACTTGCCATTGTCCAAGGTTGGAATGTGCATGATTAGTATTTGGTACCCCTCGACCTTTTTATAAGGGCTGCTGACCTGCCTGCATGCCTGGGCCCTACCCCTCACCTCAAGAGTTCGTGAGCCATTTTCTGTGTACCAGGTTCCTTGTTTTGCATTTTGTTTAGACTTTCCAATTCCGATTCCGATTCCGATTCCGATTCCATATAGAACCCAATTTTTTTTTTTTCTGGTAAGAGTATAGAACCCAATTGGTTGGTCCTCCTTTTT
>NC_056564.1:503783-554196 GCF_013358625.1 Macadamia integrifolia | reverse complement strand
TTTTTTTTTTTTTTTTCAAGTTTTAAGTTTCAAGGAGAGGGCTCTCTGAGGTCAGTAGCTCACTGTATAGAGAACCCATCAATTAGCCCCTCCTGTAGTCCTGTGACCCTTACCCTCAGAAGGTTGGTTACTCATTGGTACTTCCACTTGGCGTGGGGTGGGAAGGAACGTGGTATCGGCTTGAAGTAATAAATGCCCAACGCACTTTTCACTCCAGAGAACGTTGAAATTTTTTTACAAGAAGTAAAATATTCCAAAGCTAAAAATTTGATCACCCCTTTCTTACCAGACGGATATTAGAGCAAGGGTGTGACCTTGTTAAAGGCAAATTACAGCACCATTGCTAACAATGAAAATATAAAAACGACAAAAGCCCTAAAACTCAAGTGTCATTCTAAAAGTTTCAAGCTCGATATTTTTCTTTCTTTCTTACTATCAAGTCAAATACATGCATTCAATCATTCACTCTGTGGAATCATTGTGTTTGTTCAATTCATTCACTCTGTACCAATCCATTTTTCCTAAAAATATTTCATTTGTCACCTGGCAGCAAAAAACTAATTTCAACCCATATGCAGCAGTGGGCAGTAGGCAGTGGGCAGTGGGCAGTGGGCAGTGGGCAGTGGGCACCAAATAGAACTGGCCACCGATCCTGATTTCTACCGATCCTAATCGTTACTACCTGAATTGGAATCCTACTCATTTCTATTTTCACCACAAAATAGCTTAGAAATGGTTCGACCGCACTGATTCTGGCCGATTCCGATTCGAATCAGATTGGAATCCATTTTTGGATTCTGCTCCATAATCTAATCGATCTCTACATCCTCAGTCTCAGTTAAGCGGTTCCTCGTACTCGAGATTCTGCTGCCTGCATAAACCAACAAATATGAGTATATATATTTGAAATTTTAACGGCACCTAATAGTTTTCATGACAATGCCAACATTCCCCAATCGCTGAACTAAGAAACACATGGTAAAATTCACCAATTCACATAACCTTGACAGACTATATCTTCTTCAATGGCCACCAGATCCTTTGGATAATCACAGTAACCTTACTGCAATCTTTAGCACACATCTCCTGTGGTACAAGGTGGCCTTTGGACACTCTCTGTTATAAACATTTTTGAACACCACAAACACCAAGCCCAAAAGAATAAGCTACCTTATCCTTCAAGTGAAAAACGATCAGAACCAAAATCATAACCAAGTCCCTCAGTTCAAATCACCAAACCAAGGTTATAGAACTCTTAAGTACTTACTACTTATCCATAGAAGTTCACCATCATCGACAACAAAGTTGACTTGATCAAGTTTTATACACAAAATTAGCTCAGGGCAATTCAGGTGATTTATGGGCAAATAGGTAACTAAAAGAAAAAAATGTATGGATTAAGTTGAAAAAGGCTAATATGCATATGCCCAGAAAACTAGACCTAGGTACAAAGATACACTCCTTTAAAGATGATTGCTTAATCTTCCTTAAAGCTGATCATAGTTTCACTTAGAAGCCTAAAAATTCGTTGGCCTTATATTGTGGAGCCTCTGGGCAAGCAGTAAATTTCCAAAAGTCAGCGGCAACTTTTACCCCAAACACCCAGCAAGGATGTGCAGAATATCGAATTGTGGGAGTACGAAGGTCTTATTAAACCAGAAAAATACTTGCGATCACCAATGGATATTGGGAAAAATAAAATAAGGCACATCCAATGTATCAAGAACCAGAGAGACTAAACAAAATAGCCAGATGGAAAGAGAGATTGCTAAAGGTAAGTCTTGATAAAATCAGTAACGACAACCACACCAATGTATACCATGCCCGCTTCAAGCTCCTTCAGGGCTTGCTTGATGACTTAAAATAAAGCGGGATGCAAGTTCTTGTGGGGGATCAAAAAACAAAATGAAAGGAATATTCATTGGATTGATGGGACTGTCAATGCAAACCTAAACTGGAAGGGGTCCCTAGGACTGAGGGGTCTTATCACTCAGAATGATGCTATGTTAGCAAAGCAGGGATTGTAGCTACTTAATAACCCAAACTCTTTGTGGGCAAGACTTCTTGGCAGTATCTACTTCCCAACTGAGGAATTTCTTCAAGCAAAACTTGGATGGGACTGCCTGTAAAAACCTAAAGTAGAAGGGGGACTAGGACTGAGGGATCTTATACTCATCATGATGCTAAAGCTGGTAGCTTCTTGAAATTGGCTATTCTGTAACTATTGGGAGGGTCCTCAATGAAATTGGCTACCAACCAGTCAAAACTTGTTGGACATGGCTACAACAAAGAGTTTGTCATCTAATATACACATGCAACATTCTTCAAAGCCGAAACATATGGGTTTGAGCTGTATGATTTTAAATGAACAACAAACGTTACTTTCTTTTGTGTTGCCTTTCATTCTAACTTTTTGGTGCTGGTATGATGCTTGGCTGGAAAACCCCTCCATTCTCCATTGGAAGTCTCCACGATTATCATGGATACCAAGCTTCTATAAGCAAGGATTAAATTGTTTTCCTTCTATCATGGAAATGGGTTAGAGAATGTTTTTGCCCACCATATCTCAACATGGGTTCTGAGTTACCCTATACAGGGACTTTGGGAGTCCTCATTCCCTGACGATCTTCTAAAGATTATATTTTACTTTTTGGCCCTTATAGGAATAATAAAATCCCCCCACCTCCCGGCTGTGGGCTTGCACAGAAAAAAGAAGGGTACAACTACAAAGTGTGGCTCATGGCCAAAATTTGAGGATCGTTGTAGGTCGAGCAGTATGACCAAACATCTAATGTGATCTTACATGGGCATTAATTGCACATAACTATTGCATATTAAAATGTTTGTTTCAACATCACCAGTCGTAGCCCAGAGCATAAAATGATAATCATGGGGGGAAAATAGCAGAAGAGAGGAAAGCAAAGGATGAACAATTGTACACCATCCAATTCTCACACAGAAAGGGAACCATAAAACCAGTTGGTTAAACATCTGGGTGACAAGGAAGCATCGACCCATGAGAGGAATGATCTCAACACTCAGGTACGACTGAATAACTTCCCAAACATTGATAAGAGATAAAGACCCTAACATCCCAAGATAGAACACGCGCAGGCCTAAAATCAATATTAACAAAAATGCTCCTTAACAACACCCCCCCCCCCCCCGGGGGCGTCCGCACAACAATAGAATCTGTTAAGAGTTAAGAATAGGTCAGAAAAGAAGAACCCACACAAACGGTCACAACTTCTATAAAATGAGAACGATGCATCAAGAAGATAACACAGAAAACTAAGGTTAAAGATCCAACATCAGAAATTACATAGATTTCTATTTGAAGCAAAAAAGAAATGAGAACAGATCTACAATTGTTGGTTTCAGATCCAGTCTATATTTAGTGACTAGAGAGAAAGAGGGGGAGTGACAAAAAAATAAAAGAGTAAGGCAAGAATACCGATCCAGTGTATCTTCTTTTCTATAGAACAAAAAAAAAAAAAAAAAAAGAAGGTTCTAAAAAATAATTTGACAAAGAACAATCAAGATTGGCCAAACCAACCTCGTCGTCGTCGCCATAAGACCAGATGACGTCCTTAAACGCGTGCAGCGACGGCAGGTGCGGCAGCAGCGGCGGCGGAAGAGGCGGCTCCACCAAGGAACGAGAGAAATCCGACATTAGCAGGTTCTTGATCATCGAGGAACAGATCTTCCGGAACCCTAAATGCACCGTGAGCACAAACAATCGCCAATCCGACCATGAGTGCGGAGATGAGAACGGACCCAACGCTGGTGAGGAAGATGACGACGACAGTAAGTACGACAAGCACGCCAAGAGTCTCCCGATCTGTGAAGGTACGGCCGAAAAGCACTAGAGGGGAATCAGAGGGGCGGAAGAAGTAGAGGAAAAGCCAGGAAGCAAGGAGGCAAAGGAGGACAAAAAGAGAGAATGGGTGAGAGAGCAAAGAGAGGGCAAGAACAGAGGCCAGGAGGGTGAAGTAGTTAACCCTAAAGTAGGAGAAGTTTTTGCGAACGCGGGACGCGGCCTCTGTAAGGGAGTCAGGACGGGCGAAGGAGGTGCGATCCAGGAGCTCCAACCATGGTCGTCGTTGGGAGAAGCCTTGGCGGACGGATTCAGAGAGGCGGCTGAGGAAGAAACGGAAAGCCGGAGTCGCAATGGGAGGCTGAGACTGACCGGCAGAAGGGATGTTCGCTTGGGGGCTCGAAATCGGGAGAGTGGGAGGAGATGACATTCCGTTGGATGGATTGAATCTGAGACCAATCGACGAAATATATGGATGATAATTTGGGTTTTTGGATGGTGGAACTTGGAAGGAAGTTAAGTAGCTTTTGCTCCACTTTGAGCAGATCCGCGATTAAGAGGAGATTTCGGAATTTCAATTCAATTCAGCGCAGAAAAGAAGCACCAGACATTTCGTGACACATTTATATGCAGAGAGACAGAGACGGAGACGAGACCCTCCGTTAATGGACGGATAAATAGGGGACTTTTTTATATATATATATATATATATATAATTTTTTAATTGAGGGGTTGGGGCATATCTGATTTTGTCTATTTGCACCCGAAAATAAGATTTGGTATATCGAGGGAAGCTCCATTATAATATGGAGTTTAGGGGTGAAAAAACGACTGATAAAAAATAAATAAATAAAAAGAAAACATCCTTAAAACAATTATTTTTAAATTAGTTATGTTGGTAGAATGTTTTGTGCCCAAAAATATAAGGACCGTAAACAATGAAAATATCCACTATACTATACTGATACTTTTAGGTGCCAAATCAAATGCCCTTTATAATGGCATTCCTTATTATTAAATTTGTAATGCCATGTGAATTTCCATCTAAACAAAAAATGCTATCCGATTGTAATCTTATGTTGTCAATAATAATAATAATAATTAAAATAAATAAAATATACAGAAGAAAAACAAAAAACAGGCAATCACATGCACACAACGAGGCTACTGCCTACATATATGGTCTCTCATTCTAGTCACCTAAGGAAGTTTAAGGCTGTGTTTGGTATGCATTCTCATTATGAGAATGTGCATTTTCATTCTAAAAATATAGAATGTGTTCTTAACTGAGAATGAGAACATTGTTTAAATAAAATGTTTGTTTAAAATGCATTTTTTATGTGAGAATACTCAAACATTTTATCAAACACCTCATGGGTGAAATCTCTTTAAAGATCCCAGACAATATTACATCAATACCTCACAAATAAAAATATAAAATTTTGAATGGTACCTTAGATAGTATTGCTTACATCAAACCAGTAAAGATCGCAAGAAAAACGGGTGATTCTAGGAATTTAGATTCAAGGAATCTTAAGAAGGAGAAAAAAAGAGAGATTTGGGGCGAGAGAAGCGATTTTCAGATAGAGAAAGAAAAATAGTTTTTAGAGATTTGTAAGAATGAGACACCATTCCTTGGGAGAGAAGGTGTCTTTCATAAGATTAATGGCAAAGCTATTTTCATCGGGGTTGTGCCAAGAGCTGGAGAATGCAGAATGGGAAAAGATCCCATTTCAGAATGGACTGAATTATTGACCATGTTCTAGAATTTTGAGAATGGAATGCTTACCAAACAATGTTTTTAACAGTCCAGAATGTGTTCTTGGTCCAGAATACATTCCAAGAATGCATACCAAACATAGCAGTGTTTAGAGAACAAAAGAATTTGTCAGGGCAAAGAACAATGAACCATTTTTACCAAAAAAAAAAAAAACGGAACAATGAACATTAAAGAAAATTAGATACCCACACTATGTTTCAGTTTAAAAAAACTACACAAACTTAGATTTAGGTGTACAAAATTAACCGACACTACATGATTTCCCACTTCAGGAGTGACTTGATCCAACTGGTGTCTGAAGAGGAGTTGGCACAGCTGAAAAGCACTTCCCTTCTCGAATATCTTTGCACTTCACTCCGACTTTCCAATTCCAAACCAGTGTGCTATCGGTGTCAGTAAGCAAGTTCGAACAGTATAGTTGGGGATAGAGCAAATTTGAATTGATTCCTCCATGAGAGTACAGATGGATGAGGAGTCTTTTATCTTCCACGCTTTCAAAGCTTGCATTGGTTCAGCCAAGGGCCTTGTTCAAGAATTGATATTCCAATGCGTATCGATCTTTCACCAAGGAGGGAGGGGTTATTTTTGCAGGAGACGACGAATGTGGACAGTATGTGGTGTAAAGTAGATATATTAGAGGAGCAAATGGGAAGAAGACCTCGGACACGGAGGGGGAGATTAGATTATCCTAATAAACATATAACATATTATAATGAGACAAGTAGTAGAGAAATCCTCAATCTTCACTTGTGTAAATACCCTGGGTTTTCCTACTGAACTCTACAATGGGTCTCCAGATCTCTGTTACAAAAAGAAAACTAATATGCTACTAATGAAAACTGTACTGAAATGTGTATTCCATATCCCAATGGGAAAGAGCATGGTTCATTGGGCAACCGTGGAACTGGAAACTACACTCCCCAGACCAAGCATTTAATTAACCCTGTACAGGAAAGAAAACAGACACATGGCCGCATCTGGCATCAAAACAGGGAATCCAGATCAAGCACAAAAGAGTAACCAAATCACAAACACATTTCCAGTACATCACTAGTGCTGTTTCTAACTTATTTGGCCAAGGTAGGTGTTTTGTACCACCCCACCCCCGGTAAAAAAAAAAGAGACTATTTAGGACAAGCTTATACTATATACATACATAATCAGAACAAAAGATGCATGAAATCAATCTGTTGTCTTACGAAAGCTAGCAGCATATGTCTTCCAAGACAGACAGCTGAATGGTATAAACTGAAGTATGCTTGTAACTTCATGTAGGTGGTTGTGTTCCTATGGTCCTACCTCATTGGATAGATATTATGTGTACCCAAATTTAATTAATTTGGTCATCCTGATGGTTTATCCTCCAGGTACCTAATTTACCTAGGTATGCTGATGCAACATTCAAAATTCCCATATGAACCAGCAACAATATGATAATAATTCTTAAAATAAAAGGAGCACAGTTAAGAGTCAAAACTAGCAATAGAATTAGGTATTCCACATCTCCAAATCCCTCCAATGATACATGTCTATCAGATAACATAACACAATGTTCTTTCACAGCATCCCCACGACAGTCATGAGAGTTCATATAAGAATACCGAGTTGCATACACATATTGCAGAGATTCCAGACAACACGGCCAAAGCGCCACAGAATTTAGAAGGTCGATCCATTCCATCCAAAGTCTGAACCCTGCAGCATACAAAAAGACAGAGAATCATTACCTTGATAGCAGCACTGAATAGCACAGAATAGCCACCAATATCACCACAAAGATTGAACAAAAAATACTTAACAGAATCCCTAGAAACTTGCAAGCTAATAACAACTTCAGCCATGATTTTAAACCAGTAAAGGATTATTTACATGATCTATTGCTGATGTAAAGCATGCAAACACTGTGCATAATCTTTGCTTTGATGGCCCTAACAAAGAGGAAAAATGCAATGAGAAGAACAGATGGACAGTAACGACTTGGTGGTGGGGGAACATGAGGTGTTGATATAGCTTACCTTAGAATCGTAAAATTTGAGGAAGAATCGAGACTTAGGAACAGATAACTTTGTCTCAAGAATAGTTGCAATTGCAGCACTCAATTTCTTGTTGACATCAGGGTTGAGACCACCAATGGATACCAGCTCACCATAAGCTGTTGGTTGCTGAGTCCCACCAAATGACATTGGAACTGACCCTTTCAGTACAATCATCACATACTGTAAAAATTCACAACAGAGTACATTTATTTGTTAAGTATGTAAATATGAAGAAGGAAAATAAAAACAGTACGGAGGTAATACAAATACTTATGGTACTTTCCAGTTAGATAGTTCGGTTTGGTTTCTATTTGATCAACACTATGGCATAATGGGATTCATAGGCTGGTTTGTGAGTTCAACCAACCACCTAGATGTCTGACATCAATTCTCAACCAACCACCTAGATTTCTGACATCAATTCCCTCGACTCATTACATTGATGCATCAAGTTTGGTTGGCCAATGAGCCACGTTTGCAACCCTAACATTTTACATTCAAAACTTCATATTTTCAACACGTGATTATAATATTATTTTTTTTCCTTGGGGGTTGGGATTGATTACAATTTTCAAAAAGAAGCTAAACAAACATATAGTACAACAATGACAACAATAAACAGTATATCAGACCACAAAACCCCAAGAAGAGACTACATTATGGAACAGGGTCCCTAATAAAAATTCTGTCCACTCACCGTCTCACCCCAGCCTCAGCTAACTCATAAACCCAGACCATAGGCAGATGTCATACTCCAAAAAAACAGACAAATAAAGAGCTGAAGTAGGCAGTATGCATTAACTTTGTTTGTTTAATTCATTATCTGATCTTGACATAGACGTATAGTGCAATTATAGCAAATGTGCTTAAGGCTCTATTTGATCCGTTCGCCCCCATTCCTTGAATTAACTTGCAGTGAATGAAGAATCATGAATCAAGAATCAATTCAGGTAAACCCTTTGGCTCTGTTTGGGTGCAATGGGAATTTAAAAGGAAGGGAAGTGAAATTTTCTTTCTTTAAAATGAAATGTTTATAATCATTATCCCATATGATATGCATAAACTATTTAATTTTTTAAACCATATTTAGTAATGATATATTTTACATATTATAGTAAAGGGTTTTGGATGCAAAGTAAAGTGAAATTTTATAACCAAATATGGAATGATTTGAAGTTAATGTTAAAGTCACATGGGTAATGATTACATATATTTCTTTTTTAAGTATGAAAATTTCACTTCCCTTCCCTTTAATCCCCTTACAACCAAGCACAGCCTTTGCATTTTCTTGAGTGGAATGTGAATAGAGATGTAGGCAATGAATGGAGAGAAAATCCCGACAATATGGAAGAAGTCTGAGACACAGATATAAGGCAGCAGTAAAATAACAAGAATCTGAAATCCAAAACCCAGAATTTGGAGTGATTTTAAAGAGCACACAATCAATGTCAAATTGACACAAAAATATAATCAATATGTTCATGAAGACATCGTTCCGGACTACATTTCTTAGTGGTTGTCACAAGCTGGGTATGTAAGATAAATATACTATAAGTTGAGGGAGAGTGTTAAAGTGTGTATCAACTTAGGGGTTTCATAGAAGTCCATGGACCTTGTATCAAAGGATCATGTTTGATTGTTTTAGCTAGTTTATGTTTAATTTTTATTGAAGGAATGTTCTTGAGAATTTTTTCAAGTTCTCTTGAACTTCCCCTATAATATGTTATATAAAGTAATTAATTTGTCTCATTAATTAATCAATTAAAGGCTCTAATATTTAATAATCCTCATTGTCTAATAACTAAAAATTATGCTTCAAATTTCATCCTCAGCTGCTAGTATTGGGAAGAGTTAGGATCTCAATGGGAAAACTACCATAGGTGTCTATTAGCTAATATCACCAATTTCCAATCACTGATATCCACCAATAAGTACATCCAATGTAGATATAACTCTAATATCTCTCAAAAATATTACAGTCAACCATCAACATGGTCTCTCCACTCTACAATGTCACATGATGAGGCATGGAAATAATAACTAATAACTATCACCACCTAGGTTCATCGAAATTCTATACGCCGAGAATCTTAACCTTTGATTGGGTTATCTCAACATTTTTTCAAAACATATGGAACATAAATATTAATGCACATTAATATTTTCAAACCTTTTACAAACAATTTAATCATATTCAGATATTCTCCCAAAAGGGATGTGAATTCCTTGTTAAGCATCTCTTCTGTACAGAGTTTAATACCATGAATACAGCCCACCAATATATGGTTGGAGAAGACATCAACCATTGGTACACCAAAACCATAATGCCTTACTACAACGATAATAATCTCTTAGGTCTGACGACTAAACGAAAACTACAATGAGAATCTTGTACTTAAACCACTAACACTAATCCATAGGATTCTCATGTAATCCAGACCAATGTACACTCGCACTTGTGTCTCTCGGAATCACTCTTTCTGACCACAGACAAAGTAACGAATGTATAAGTAGAATGCCCAATTCTGTCTCTAATTGCCAACAGATTTAGGTAAAACCTATGACAACCATGGGCCGCTAATATCATACAATCATAATTATAACAACAAGAAACTCAGCCTTATCCCAGCACAATCATAATTACCCTCGTAAATAACGTTTTATAACAGATTTGATTGACACAGTTCCAACACATATCTCCATTCAGAGGGAGGAGAAACAGAATCCACGACAGTGGTAGAATTAGGGAAAAGGCGCATAAAAATTGCCCCTGATAAGTTCTGGCAGGAGCTGACAGTGGTAGAAAGCTGTGGAATATTGAAGCCCACAACTGAATTGAGGTAGAGTAACAGCAGCAGTGCTTTCAATTGGGACCAGTGTTAGCTGGCGGGGATGGGATGTTCATGGAAATTTGTGGGGAGAAATTGAATAAAAAAGAACGGAGATCGGGATTTGAGGACCTAGAGCACATTAAATGCCCCCAACCCCAAAAGAAAAAGAAAGAAGAGAGAGAGAGTGAGTGACGGATGGTGAAACTTACCGCCTCTGGCTTTCCGATGATCTTAGCGACAGTCTTGGTAGCTTCGGATAGGATGGAAGAGGTGTCCACCCCATCCAAACCAACGTTCGTCGACAGGTTGAGGCACGGCATCCTCTCAGTCGGTTTCGCTACTCTCGATTTTCTCTCGTCCAACTCTCACGGTGCGGGCGCGGTCAAACCCTCGGGTCCTTCCTCCGTCTCGTGAATGACCTTTCCATTGCTCCACTTTAATTTATAGTTTGTCAGTCATACAGGAGTCCAGAGAGAGGGATAAAAATCGTCTGTTTTTCCCTTCCCTATTTTTATTGTGTTTTGCTAGTTGTAGAAGATGACATGTGTCATCAACGATCAAGATTAATTCAGTTGGGTGAGGGTTATTACATCCAGTTTGATTTTTAATTCAATCTTGACCGTCCATTTAAAGTAATACCACATGTCGCCTTCTGAAGGTAGCAAAACAAGAAAAACATAGATGAAGAAAAACAGACGATTTTTTTCCGTCCAGAGAGTCCGTCGGTCAGAGAGTAGAGCGAGATAATATAAAATACATTTTACAAAAAAAAAAAAAGATAATACAAAATACAAGATTATATGATAGGGGATAGGCCGTAGCCGGTAGGCGTAGGTAGTTGCGTTAGCAGTCTGAGTGATCGAGAGCTCGTGCCCAGTGTTATCAATATATTATTCGGCCAAACCGAATTTTTTCGAATTTTATCAAAAAAAATCTGACCGAATCCAAATTAAAAATAAAATTCGGTAAAATTCACAATTTTTTTAAAAGTAAATATAAAACGCGAATAATTCGGACCGAATCCGAATTAAACCGAATTATTCGGTCCACTTAAACAGTATTTTATAAAATAAAAAAAAAAACCCAATTAGCTTTTTTGACTACTTTTTTGACCGAATCCTTAAATTAATCAATCGAATTATTCCGAATAATTCCCGAATCCGAATTTGTTAACTATGCTCGTGCCTAGTGGATGGGCGGCATACGGCTGGCACCTACCATAGCAAAGGGTTCCGAGTTCTGTCCACGAAGTCACGGAGGCATGGTTCATAGTTGGGTTATGCCGACAATCCCAAGTGAAGCCCTCGTAGACTCATAGTTAGCATGGAAGCTGCGAGTAAAGCGGTTTTGATTTGACTTTTGACGAATCAACCGACTTGAGTACAAAATTCGTGAAGCCTAGAAACCAATTCAGATCAAATTTGTGAGCGAAACTTCAAATTTCAATATTATTTTATGGAAATCAACATTAGGCGTGAAAAAACATTTTTCATGAAAAGTCTACTGGAGATTTTTCTGAGATTTTTCATAACCTTTTTTCTTATAAAAAGGGAGAGGAGTAAGTATGCCAGCGGAGTACCTAAGAATTAAGAATGCTAACAAAATTTTGATCGTAAAATTTGATTAACTTGAATTAAACCGTTGGATAGAGAGAAGATATATAAACTTTCAATTCACTGTTGCTACACCTTTCCTCTCCCCTCTTCCTGCTACCCTTTGCAACTGACTGGTGATACTGCTTGACCTGAAACCCTGATTACCATGTCTAGCTTGCAAACAGCTATATCTCCTTTCCGCCTCTCTCCCTCTCCCTGCAACAAGAGAAAGGTTGATATGAAGAGAAGTCGAAGACGAGGAGGAAGACAAACAATCGGCCACGCTTTTCGAAGGGTCTCAGGTGGCTTCTTCAAAGATGAAGATCTCAGCCTCGTAGAAGACCCACCAAACTGAAACCTCGCACTTCCAAGGCTCCGAGAAGGACTGTTGAAGCTCATCGACATCCCTTGTTCTTGTTCTTGTTCTCTCTCTCTCTCTCTCTCTCTCTCTCTCTCTAAAACTTGAAACGTAATAGTAAATCACAACACCTTGTCTCTCATTCTCTACATTTGAACTGCTTCTGCTGTGATTGCGAAGGAGAAATAAAGCACAAAGACAATAAGAGATAGAAAGAGTTAGAGAGAGATTTGAGTCTTTCATTTGAGATGTATGAATATCGGAACCAATGTCGTTCCCGCCACGTTCGCCGACAATAAAAGGTACGCAAAAACCTACCAAAACCCCAATTCCATTTTTCAACAACTAGGATTAAAATCAAAATTTTCGCCAATTTAAGATTAAAATTTGAAACCCTTTGAAGTTTGAAGGTGATGAGATTATGAGAATGAATCACTAATTGATTCAAATTCCTGAATCCCTTCTCTATATTTCTTATTTTCAGTTTCAGTTCCAAGTTTTCGATTCATCAAAGACAAAACCTCCGATGAATGATCGGTTTTTGACCCATTTTAATCGAATTGGGAATCGGCCTTTAAACCCCAATAACGTTCTAAATTAGTATTTCTCAGTAAAAAAATATTTTTTGTGTTAAGCCACCATATCCGATCATATATGGCGAGTTTGAAGAAGCCGGAATTTATGGAAGAGAGAGGGGAAGCCAGAGATGGTGAGAGAGAAGAAGAGTGACTGTAGAGCGTCGGAGTTGCGTAGGTTATGTAAGACAACAAGTACCCAATGATATTGATATAATCTATCTAATCCAATTGTCTATATTCGCTAGTATACCCAATTCCTTGGTAACTCGATAGCATTCCTTTCTCTTTTTTTTGGGGGAGGGTGGGGGTTGTTAATCCCATAATTACCTAATTACAAGTATAGGAAGTATGCTATTTCTATTTTTATCATAAAAAAGAGGAAATTTCACTCTCCTCAGCTGAATGTTTCATCTATTACACTCAGACCCTTGCAAAGTTTAAAATTACAAGCATACCCTATGGTGTTAACACTGTTAGAATCAAATGTTAAATGTCCTTTTTACCCCCCATCCCCTTTGTGTAAATAATAGGAAAGCAACATATTGCAGTCCATGTAACTAGACAATGGACGAATACCAGGCGGTCCATGTAACCCAGTCTAAGCTCGTAACCCTGATCTTGCTACTCCTCTCTATTGCTGAAGCATAAAATAGGATGCAGTCCCAGGTAGCGCCATGGCTTCTCTCCCATCCATACATTTACTTTTCAATTGATCACTCACGCATTTGGTCTACGCTTCCTCATCCGCAACTTTGGAGAAATCCACTAGTTTCTCAGCCTCTCATAATGGTCGAATGAAAGAGATCGGCAAACTATGATTTGAACGAAAACAATTTCATAACTGGGATTCCCATAGATATGAAAATAGGAATTGATTGTGCCTTGATTCTGAACCAAAGCACAATCCCTTTATTTCAAAGATACTAAAATCCTATAGCAAATGCTTCCATCAGAGCACGAACAGTAATCCAAACGCCAAATGCAGTTGAATCAAAGATCATATGCTTCTTCGTCTTCTTTAAACCGAAGTAGAATGGCAAAATTTTGAACTGAAGCGTCCGAAAAGAAATGCTAAGAAGGCCAACGTAGAAATTCATAACACTCCCGTCACAGTAATGGAAATAGGGGAGTAATCGATCTTCAGAACTTCAACCCACTCGCAAAACAGAGGGGCGGAAGAACAGTAAATCTGCAACCCAAACGCGATTTCAGAGAACACTATATCTACAACCTGAAATCCCTCTCCGATTTAAGAACAATAAATTCAACAATGACAAGGTGGAATCCCTCTCTCCGATTTCATAACCGTAAATCCCAATCGGTTAATGGTTTCCTCACGGAAGAAGATGACAATAAGTGTTGAGGGCAAATAGGTCATCTCCATTGGGTCAAGGGTATTTTGGGATTTAAAGCAATTTTGTACAACATGATTCCTCATTCAACCGTTTTTCACTCATGGTCAGGGTACGATTGATAGAATCTACAACTTAAGAGGGAAAAATTTGTAATTATAAACTTCGCAGGGAAGAGTTATGTAATAGATGAAACATTCAGGGGAGAACATAAAATATAAAACGAAACGAGTTTCCTTCACGAATTTTGAAGGACCTTATTTTCCTGACAATGAGAATTATATTTTCCAAATGATAGGTTGTACACTAATACTTAGAGTTGTGACCATGTTATCCTAATTGTCCCTCTAATCATATCAAATTATAGTCAAATTAAACTATGCAACGTGTTAAAATAAAGGTTTGAAACATGTTTGAATAAAGCCAATAATTAAAATTTTGGTCCAATTTGATAATTTTGAGTCGGTCATTATGTCTATAAAATTCGTCTAGTTCCCACACCTATTCTGGTCAAATTTGTACTTAAAATAAACTTAAGAGATGATTGAAAAATGGTTAAAGAAAAAAAAATTATATATATATATATATATATATATATTTTTTCAGAATTATAAGAAGAATATGTTATTACTTTTATAAGTGACCAACAGCCCATATGTTTGCCACATGAAATTAAGAATGGTAGCTTTCAAAGTGTGCCACTATACTAAAGATGGGTGGCATGTAGACATTACCCACATAAGTTATTAGAGCATTAATTTGCTTAGCGGGAGTGGGAAAACAGAAAGAGGAGGAGGGGGATAAGAATTAGAAGAGAAGCCTTAATTGGTTTGGTTACATTAATTAATTAAATATGGGTGTAGGAATTGAAGGATTGGGAAGGGAAGGTAGGTCAGATTTTGGAGTTGAGGCGCATGGCAGTAGTGTCGAAGACTTTGAAGATGAAACGTGACTTTGGGATGGAGAGCTTTGTCTCAAGGATGGTGCCGATCTCGAGAATCAGTTTCCTTTTGACGCCAGTGTCGATCCCCCCCATGGATGTTAGCTCCGCAAAAGCCGCTGGTTCTTCGTTCCCGTTGAATGTTATGGGTATCGATCCCTTCATCAACACCATCACATACTGCAATTTCACCATGGATCGATCACAATATTAATTATTAATTAATTAATAGACAGACTTACAATTAATTAATTAACTAATTCAGAAGCGTCAACATTAATTTGACCCACAATTAAGTCAGGCTCAAAGTTCTGCCAACTGATATCATTCCTTACAAATCCAACTATATATCAATATTTTCAAAAGTACCCTTCCTTATCTCCCGCCCCCGCCCCCAAACAAATCTAAATAGCTTTGCTTAGGGGGGGTGTTTGGTTCGGTAAATCAAATGATGTATATATCGGATATGAATGTTAATCTTTTAATAGACATTCTTCTGAATTATGTTTCTTTCTGAAAAATCGTTTGGTTGCCTTGAGGTAGGGGTGTCAATCGGTCGGTCCGGGTTGAGTCGATTTCGGTATGGAAAAGCTGAAATCGAAACCGAACCAATAAGGAAATTCCAGTTTCGGTTTGGTTTTGGTTTTGGTGCGATTTGGTTTCGATTTGTCTTCGGTTTCTTAAATCGATTTTTAACCGGGTTGGTTTTGGTTTTTGGTCCAGTTTGGATTCAACTTTCCATACAAATGTATACAAAACTATGCAAATTTTAATTTTTTAATGAATTTTGGAGTGTTTCGGTTTCTTACCGGTTTGGTTTCAGTTTCGGTCTGGGTTTTGAGCCGGTTTCGGTTTGGTTTCGGGTTCATCCGATTTTCGGTGCAATTCGGTTTGGTTTTGAGGTTGCAATACTCCAAAACGAACTGAACCAATAAGGCTTCGGTTCGGTTCGGTTCGGTCCGTGTTGTTATCAGTTTGGTTCGGCCAGTTTTACCGGTTCGGTTTAGGAATTGATACCCCTACCTTGAGGCTAGTACATGTTTCTCGCGGGTTGAGATATTGGCTTCCGTAGAGAACTTCTTTCCGCTTTCTCCTTTTATATTAGGTGGTAAAAATGTTGCTCAAATCTGAGTTTAAGTGTTGAGGTAAACTCAGATTTGGAACACATTCTTTGTAATATGGTCATTCATGGGAAGTAGGGTGCTCACTTATGAGGGTCAATCTAGTGGAACCAAACAGCTCCAAAAATTAAGAATTATCATTCTAAAGAATGTCATCCCAAAGATTTATCGAACCAAACACCCCCTTAAGGTTTTCCCACTGAATTGCAGGGTCAGATCGATGACTCAGATCTGCAAAATTAAAGTTCCTCCCCGATCACGGTTAGGAAGAACCTTAGGCGCTCCTTTTGGTTGTCAATGAACCACTACAGTTTCCAAATTCCATTTCAGAAAAAAAGGAGAGGGAGAGAACGGTTAGGAAATCCCAGCTGGAAAGGAAGATGGCCCACCCCACAGGCCCCACAGCAGGCCACGGCCAAATCAACAAAAAAATCATCAAGATAGGGATGCATGGTGAAGGGACTAGGGAGTGAATCGCCGTAAAATGAAGGCAGCAGGTGCCCATAACGTAACTGGTGGATTAATGGTAGTTAGAAAGGAATAAAGCTGTAAGAGGAAGAAGATATTTCTTCATAGATAAGACAGCACGATATTGAGAGAGCGAAAGAAAACTTACAGACTCGGGTCTTCCGATGATATCAGCGACGGCCTTTATGGCTTCAGAGACTATGGGAGCGGTGTCGACTCCATCCAGACTCACGTTCATCGAAAGGTTCAGACAAGGCATCTCTCTCTCTCTCTGATCAATCTCCCACAAGATCGAATTGAGCTAGTGAGAGAGAATTCAGTGAGTACGTACTTCGAAAGGGAGGAAGAGAATGAGGAATCTCAAGAAAACTAACACTACTTGTCCTCCGCAGTATGGGCCTTCTGTTGAATGCATTAGAACAACCTATATACTAACCCAACCCTCTATTTGCTCTTTGATCGATGGAATCTTAGAAATAGGATATGCATATCCCCCATCCAAACTTCCATACCTTCTTTTGAATATTATTTTGGAAAATTAAAGATATTAGAGCCGACTGCAAAGGGTACACTAGCAGTTCCCTCCCTCACATCTTTCTAATCTTATTCTCTTCTCAAACTTCTTGCAATGAATTTGATAATAGGGAGAGGGTTTTCTAAGCAAGTGGCATAGAGAAGTGCACCAATGAGCTGCAAGGTCTTTTTATGTGTATGTGTGTGAGAAAGAAAGGTAGAGGTTGCCCTGACGGCTTAGAGAAACATTTTTCCTCGACAGTATTACCCTCTTTCATTTGCTAAGGCAGCACTATAGTCTAGTTAAGCTACATATCATATGCTAACGTATCACTATGTCTATCAACCTGGCCATTGATCATGGGATAGGTATGGCATTTTTCTTATTTTAGTAGATTTGAATCTCTAATTCAACAAGAGGAAGGCAACTGGTAGTTATTTAATTCGATTGTGAATAAATTAAGGACGGGCATTCTATGCGTGCATACATATTCAATTCATGATTAATCCCAAGAGGGGACCTCAGTTGGCAAGTACCATGCCTCATGAATTAAACTCTCCTTGAGACCACGGAAGGAGGAGTGGTGGCGGATCAAGAAGTAGCTGATCCGTGATGATAGATGGAGATAGGGACCATTAGAAGAACTAAATAAAATCCATGCCAATAAGAGGATATGTAATATTTTATTATTTTATCAATTAATTTAGTTATCTCATTAATGCATGAATATAATTTAATTTATAATTTGATTCATTAGCCCATACTCATGATAAGGACACACAAAACCCTAAGCTAGGTCATACATTGTCTTAAAAAATATAATCTATGAAGATCTGAGTTTGCTAAGTTGCTCCATCCCCTAAACTATATACTTTATTTATATATAGAGAGAGAGATAGGGGAATGATAAAAATTAAGAATCTGGCTTGTAATTGGACTATGAAAGTCGCGTACGCATCTTTGAAGTTAGCCTTTTTTGATTCCACAATCACGCACAACTCAATTTTAAAATAATTCCATCCATTCACCAAAATTTGATCTTCCTTAGATGCTACAGTTATTTCTCTAGTACAGAAAAAAATATATTATTTCAAAAAAAAAAATATATTAATCAGGAAAAAGGAAAAAGATTGCAATAATGCTCACCTATGGGCCCCACACATTCTCTATCTACTTTTCCCTATATATTCCACGATTTGGTTCACATTTGGTGGGAAACTAAACTCTAGTGTTGTGGCAATTCATCTTTCATAAAATATTCTACCAAAAAAAAAAATTCTTTCATAAAATAAATGTCGGTCAATTTTTTCCAAATAAAAAAATGTCGGTCAATTAACTAATTGAGAAAAAAGCGTTTCAGCCCGGTAGGATATGAAAACTGGATTGAATCGGCCAATTTGGTCCGATCCAGATCAATCCTTGTACAGAAACAAGGCCTATGGGCCTACACATCAATTATGGGCCGATTCAGACTAATCCAAAACGATTCTGATACCATCCAGCCATGACTGATTCAAATCTCTAAGTGATGAGAATGTTCAGCCAAGCTGTTACGTAACACTATTTGGCCGTAAACAATCAGGTGATCTGATGACCTAGTCATTATTATCATCTTTATTTAATTTTGCATGTTCATAGACGGAAAGAAATAGAAAATAATTTATGAGAAAAATTAAGAAAGCTGCCTAATCGTGTGGCCTTGGTCATATAAAATTACTTTCATAAAAAAAAAAAAAAAAAAAGATCATGCAAAACTATTACCCATCTTCTGAAAAGTATAAAAATTCATTCATGTTAATACCCTATGAGTGCTCTCATTGACCCCATATTAGTACAGAGACTACGCAACCAAGTAGCCATCTCTTGTTCATAATTTATATCCCCATTCAAGCTGAAAATTGAGAGAGAGAGAGAGAGAGAGAGAGAGAATAAGTATGATATAGATTAGATCCAACGAGAACTGAGCGGGCCTACAATGTATTACAGCTGGACTAGTTGCCTTAAGAGAAGAATAAGACCAGAAGAGAAACAAGAACCCAGAGGCGCAAGCCCTTTAGTTTGCTTTAGCAGGAGTAGTAGGGATCGTGAAGAGCATATGGGCATGGTCCAGCACGTAACGGGTAATGTGTGTATAAGCGACTTCACCAGGATGAATGGCGTCCCAAAATAGATACTCAGAAGCATTGGCACATGGTGGTGTGAGTAGGTTACAAAGGGGTCCTACTTCTACCAATCCATTCCCACAGCAACCTTTCTTTGTTTCCACAAATCCTGCAACCACAATAACCAGATATGTCAATACCCTCAATCTCACTTATAATTTCTTAATTTTACAAACATGCACCAACTAGGTTAATTGTTAATTAACCAATGTAAAATGTTTGTGTGTTTTTTTTATTTTTATTTTTCAATAGCTAGGCCGAAGGATAATTGAACTCATGACCTCTTAATTATAAGATGTTTTGTCAATCTTAAACAGAGAAGATAGTATGTGTATGGCCCAACCTTAGTTATATGAACTAATTAATTTATTTTTCTCAAAAATAATTATAACTATTCTCCTTATCCTTGGGCCTAGCTAAGGGTGGACTAGAAGTCTACAAGTGTACATAAGGCAAGGAATGGGTAGGATCCGAGTCAGATGGTAAGTAGATACACATATTATATTCAAAATTATAAGGACGCTAACAGCTGGATATTTAAGTTTGGGGAAGAGAAAATACGCTTTCAATATGTACTTTCCTTTTATAATTATTTTGATGCCTATTATTAGCTAGGCAGTTCTACCCCCCCACCAAAAATAAAAAATAAAAATTGACTTCGCAGTCTTGGAGTATAAGATGGTGGACAACGTGTAGATCCCATACCAATGGAGGTTTTTATTTTTTATTATTTTTTAATTTTTTGAGCTCCAAATACATCTTCATCCATCCATTAATCAGTCATAGGCTCATCGAGACACAATATTCAAAAAGAAAAGGAGACAAAAAACAGAGAATTGAATCAAAACCAAAACAGGGTCTTATGTAGGGCATGTTCTAAAGCATATTTCATATCATTAAAATTCAAATCTTGTTTAATTAATTTGCAATCTTTTGTCTGAATTACCGTATTTTTGTGGTTGGTTGATCATGTCCATGAAAGGATCGTAGATGTTGAGGTACACCATTTTGCTTCCTTCACACGATTCTTCTAGTTTTTTCACTACTCGCTTGAGCTTGGAATTATAAGCACGAGCATCTTTATTCTCTTCTTCAATGCATGTTCTGGCAGGTGTATTCTTCAACTTTGCCGTGATCTGGATAGGCGCACAGCCGAATGGAGGAACCCCCGCTACAATGAAGTTACGACATCCCAGATCAAACAGTTCCTGTAGATCGAAGAAGGACATATGAGAGAGAGAGAGAAATCTAGAGATCTAGAGAGAGAAAGATCGTGACCTTAATTATGTCTTGTAACTTTTGTAGCAGAAAATCTTGGTACCCTGAGATGTTAAATTGTAGACTCCTGGTTGGAAGATCATAGAAGTTGATGAGGAAGTCATTAGATCCTCCACTAATCATAACCAAGGCGCCATTTATTATCTTCTTAGCCTTGTGTTCTCCTACGGCCTTATTGAGTCTCTTGATATACTCCTTGAAGTATTGTAGCTGCTGTGACACTGGGATCACCCTTGATACCACTGTGGTTAGATCATCGTAACCTGATCCCGCCGAAGCGAAACTGACTCCGGTACAGAGTTCCTTATCCGATAGAAGTGGGTCTAAGAAGGGTGGCACAAGCTTCTTGATTCCCAAGGCAGAAGCCAGTAGATCGGGAACTAGTCTTCCATCCGAAAACCTTCCCGTTGGGATATGACCAGGGAATTCTCGACCATAAGGTGGGTGACAACCCTTGAAAGCTGTTGGGATGAAGTTGTTATTCCCTGTATCCACAGTTGAATCGCCAAAAACCAATATAGCTGGGAATTTTGGTGGCACTACTGTTGATGAGGCATTGCATGTGGTTCCAGGATTGGTGATTATTAATCTAGTGATGGTGTTTAAGAGCACCAAGAGGACAAAGAAGGAAGAGGAGGAGGAGGCCATGGTTGACAAAATTTTGGGGTATCTCAGTAACAGAGATGGGCCGGGTAAGTTTTTTCACTTGCAAGTAATAATAATAATAAAAAAAAAAAGGATAAACTTGGGGTTTATCTGTTACTTATTGCAAGAGAATTCCCATTTCTTGATATATATTCATAGTCTGTACTCTGTAGCGATTTAGTCTCTTATTTTTTTTATTTTTTTTTATGGTAAATGGTCTGTAGCGATTAGTCAGTGCCAGAAGAACAGTTAATGACGTGGAACTGAGACGGAATATATGGTTCTATCTTCTTTTAATAATTAAGGAAACTGTGCTATTGGGGAGACAATCGAAAATCTTGGAAAATTGGATATTATATTTTGGCTTTTTTCCTTCCTAAACAACATAGAGAGAGAAATAAGAAATTTCATTTATTACTCCCCAAGCATGGTTTAAGACTTTAAGTACATGGCATGGCCGATCCGTTATGTGTCCGAATCTGTATCAATGTAACGGTACATAACAATGGGTAAATCTGTCCAAGAAATCACCAAAAGTAAGGGTAATTAATTAAAACCGTCGATCCATTACACAGGCATAGACTCCATATGTTACTCAATAGTCATAGAACGATGGTTGAATAGGCTGCGGAGGGCTTGAGCCAAAAGCTCTATGTTCAAACTTCGAATTCCTTCATTAGTACCTGTGAGCATCAAGCGTGGACCAATCGTGGAGTGAATATAGTCAATCAGGTGAAATTAACCTTTTATGACCGTGTGGCTTTTATATTAGCGTGGGGCCATGAAGAACATAGATGGACATCAAGGCTTGGATTTTTTTGGGTTTCACAAGGGTGTGGGATATTAATTCGCCATCTTGTGTTTGGGTGTAAGGGCCACAAATTTTCATTTTATATAATTCATCATGTGTCATTAGCATCGAGCGTGGGTGTAGTTGTTGGTTGGCAAAAGTAGTTAGAAAATATGAGAAAAACCTAATTAGACAATAGTAATGATGAAATAATTAATGAGTTTGTGTATTTCTCTCTTCTTTAAAAAAAAAATTAATAATATTTTATAATCAATAGTAATTTTCTTATGATTCATTAGATATCCTTTTGGTCAGATTTAGATTCTCTGCAACGCACACTCAATGGTTAGAAGCCTCGTGGGGTGCACGTCCAAGTGTTGAGGTGCATGCACAGGGTGTTCCCAACCGTTGGATGTGGCTAAACTCTCTCCATTGCTGTAGATGATTAGAATCCCCTTGGCCCTCCTCAATCTTTATTCAAAGGCCACCCTCTCAAAGACAAAAAAAATAAACAACTATATATGCCAATCAAGGTAGAGGGTTGAACATGCTAACACCTTTCAATATACTAGTAATATGCATCAATCATATTATCATAAGGTTGAACGTAGAAGGCAAAGGGATCTTTTCTAAAAGAGAGGAGATATAAGGTGACATATGATGGGCACCATGGCGGTTAGCCAGCCTTTTCCAGCAATTAGATAGTTTTTTTTTTTTTAAATAGCTTAATAATTAACCTACTTAGAAAACCATTGCCCTTATCCTGCTCCAGTTTATTGAGTTTATCAAACAACGACTTGCCATTTCAGGTAGAGGTTTAGATGGATACAAACTATTTAATAAATAAATTTTTTTTTTTTTTGAGTAAATTACTAAACTAGAATTCAAACTAAGACATGATAAGACTGGCGTTCAAGCATAAAGTAAGATTTATTGTTCGACCAAAATTCAGTTTTTGTAATATTTTATAATATAAATGTAAGGAACTCAGTTTATCTTACGTGCCCGCTTTGAGAATCTTTCCCACATGCCTATTTTAAAAACCTATAACTGTCATGTGCTTTAAAAAAAGAATAAAAAAATAAAAAAATAATCATGTGGCAAATAACTAAATGGGGTCTTTGTCGGTAGGTTATCCCTAGGTTTGTTGTTCCATGTCAAATTTTAACCTCCTAAGAATTCTCCTCATAGACAAGCATAGTTTTGAAAATCCAAGAATATGTAGAGCGCATGGCAGTTGTCGCAATATTATATAGATGAATATTTACGTGGAATCCATGTCAATACATGTGAAAGTATTTGACTGAATTGGACTCTAAAATTTAATGCGAGACTTATTTAGAATATGCCTTCTCAATCTAACAGTCAAAATAGTTATAAAAAGAAAGAACGCTACTCGAGAGCATTTACCTTTGTCAAAAACAGTAGGTGCAAAAAGATCACGTTGTCTCGTGTTGAAGAGGCTCACACACGCTCTCCCATTGGCCACGAGCATCGGTGTGTACATGCACTATCCTATAATGTTCTCTCACCTATAGCCATATCATCTATCCATGTGTCAGAGTGTATAAGAAACATTATTACAATGGGCATGTAGGAACTTTTTTTTTGGGAGAATTATGCCCCCTCCTCTGTTTAGTTTGTCGAAATTACATGTGATCCAAGGGTTTGAACGATTTATGCCTCCCACCCCTATAATTGACAGTGTGAGAATGTTGTTAGTTTTATACAGCAAAATAATGTATTACCCCTTTAATTGAAATAGTCTTAATATGAAAGGACCATTATACCATTTTATACTTATATACCCAAACCTCATCATAACCCAAAAAGGATTATGCGATTCTTCCTTCTCATTTCTGCTACTATTGTTAATGGCTACTGGAGTTGTTGGGTTTGGTTCAATGGGTTCGATATCCGCCGCATTCGGAGAATAACGATTTTGCTGTGCTATTGATGCAAGCGGGAAACAAGATGTGGTATGCTGGGAGAGGAACAACTCCTTAACCTTTAATGCCGATTATTTCAATGCTCTACCGCCCATGGCTGCGCTCAAAGAGGGAGAGGGTTTCATGTGTGGCCTTGAAGCCAATACCTCTCAACCCTACCGTTGGAACTCTATTGGTTCAGATACTAATCTCGTCCCTGTGAAACTCTAAAACATCTCTTACTCCCACATTGCTGTAGGGAAAAATCATGTTTGTGCCATTAGAGGATCTTATTATTCCAATTATGATTTGGTCCCGTTGATTGTTGGGATTTGCTTCCAAGTGTTAATAACACAATGATTTCTTTTAACAGTTCCTCGTTTTCTGATCGATTCATTAGTAACCTCATTTTGAGGAATCTTGTTTACGGGGAAGGCTTTGCTTGCGGTGGAGTTCGCAAATGTTCACTATCTTCAATCAGGTTATTCGCAAGCTTCAATCATGCTCTCCGCGGTGTTCTTCGCTATCTTCTCTGACCCAGCTAAGGTTGCAGAAGAATGGTGTTGAAGACCTAGGTTGAAAAAGAACAAAGTGAAAGAGGGATTTTCTCTTTTATTCGTTTTCAGTGAAGGGCGTATTAGTAAGTTCACTTTATCATGAAAGGGCATTTTCGGCATTAAAATGGTGAAAGTCACCAACTAATAGTTTCAAATTCACGGTGACCAACGGATTGGACCTAATTGTAAGAATCTTTCAAATTACAAGGGAGGGGTGCAAATCATTCAAATCCTTGGATCTACAAGAAATGGGTATAATTTTGGCAAACTACAAGAAATGGGGGTGTAATTTTCTCTTTTTTTTTATTTTTTATTAGTAAGTATAATATTTCTAAAGTTGGTGAAGGTTGTAAATTCACCTGTGGCCACGTGCTAAATAATAATAAAAATGATAGGTTCACACTTTAGAAGTCTCATTGGTCAAGTTTTAGTCAATATAAATATACAACAAACAACTAAAATCAAAACATGATTCAAAATATCTCAATACAATTGAGAACGTTTACCAAAAAAAAAAAAAAAAAGGGAAAGAGAATGATGATGAAAACAACCCAATCTTAAAAAGAAAAAAAGGAAGTACTACCACGTGCCCTATTTACCTGACTTTTTATTTGATGAAATCTGACTTGTAAGATGTTACAATTGAAAGAAAATAAATACTAAACGATTCATGAAGATCGATAAGCATGCACGATAAACACTACAAAAACAAGTTTTATACATACCTGAATCCATGGCTGAATAATAAGAACTCTTCGATGTCTTCTTGTATGCTTCTCGTACAACACGATCAATGTTGGTCTGGTCTACTCTCTTTCCCTTTTGTTTTTGGTCGTTAGCTTCACTTAATGGGTCAGTGATAACTATATATAGGGATGAGAGTAGAGACCAACCTTGCAATAAAATTAGGGTTTATTCCCCATTAAGGAAACAATACCTTAGGTCCACACATAGTAATAAATATTTCATACCATTAAGGTGTGCTAGTAGAATCCAATATCTCTATAAAAATCACTTACCAATAATATTAGATTATTTCTACTTATTCCATCTTTAGTCAACACCACTAAATCGGTTTTGAAAACAAATCTTTGACTATGCTAGCCCACCTAATAGGAAATCTTACAACAATGAGATCCTTTGTTTAGAATAGTATTGTTTTATATATTATGATTCGTTTTTATTTTTTGAGTTGCCGTTCTATGCATTATTGTTTACGGGCCATCTCTTCAAGTCTTTCCAATGAAGTTTGCTGGTTTGACCATTCTATCTCATTTTTTTTGAATTTTTATAGTAATAATATGGTAATAAGTAGTAATACTTGTGGCCTATTGACTAATGACGCCTCAGAGGTCCACTTACTATTTGGCCCGAATGTGGATTTTGCCAAAAAAAAAAAAAAAAGAAAAAAGTTTTTGATGTCAAAAGTGCAAATATGATAGATTGTTGTACCGAAGAAAAGAGAAGAATTAGTTTTTTTTTTTTTCCTTGTAGTTATAATATAAAAAAAAAAAAAAAAAAAGGTAATGTATAAATACATAAATAATTTTAGTTCGGGAATGGGTGGGTTGGGCTTGGGCGGACCAAGAGTAGTCACCGTACTGAGAGGGACCTGGAAGGGAAATTTACAATGGTATGCAGTTATGGACTGTACAGCTGTACGCCTCTGATCCAGTGCGCGCCGGCGTATCTTAACAATACGTTCCGGCACGGGAGGAAGTACGGTTCAGCGGTACAGTCTTTCCAGGCGGAGAAACCAATGAGAAAGACGGAAATTTCGAAGTCCACAGTTTACACTCTTAACAACTAGAATCCATATTATATCAACAGACGAGGGAAAAAAAAAAAAACCTACTAGAATCAATACATAACTTCCCTCAACTAATCTCGCCCAATTTTTTTTGGCCTTTCCATTGTTGCTTCAACGGAACGGAGAGGGGTTCAGAAGTTCTCTTTGCATTTCTTCTCCAGTGCCCGTCGATCTGTCTCCCATGGAGTCTGCGGCAGCTCTCCGTTCCTGTTATGGTAAGTTTTACAGTATATGTGTTGCGGTTTTGCTATTATTTGGATCTTGCAAGATGGATCCACAAAAGTTTGTTTTGTTGTTCTTTCTTTTGGCAATTTCAGTTTTTACTTTTCCCATTGTCTTTTTTTCAACGATAAATGTTAGTGGTTGAGATTGATACATAACGCCGTGCGAATTAGATCACAAGTGGTGAGATCTAGTTATCTTTTCTTCTTTCATGACTTGTTGAAATACGCCGAATCTGTAAAATCGAGAAAAAAAAAAAAAATGCTTGAGCTCAGCTCACTGTTAGTGGAAGTCGGTGTCAGTTCTTCTGTCTGATTGTTTGGGCGGTCGGTCAGAAGTTCTTGAGCTGGCTTGGTAATTTGCTAAAGGTTTTTGCTGGTATTCTCTCTCTATTTTGATCCCGGTTTGAGGCTTTAAGGAAACCTTTTCGCTTTTCCTGTAGAATCGAGAAACCTTTAAAAAACGAATAAATGAATAGTTTCTATGCAGTAGAACTGAGCATCCACTACTATGCAAATGTAGAATTTTCGATTGAAACGAACGAAACTTAAAAGAGGATGCAGCGGAAACCCAGTGTAATGTCTTGTTAATCCCAAGTTCTCCATGATACCTTACTCAAGCGGCCCTGAGTTGGTATTTAAGAAATTTTCCATGGGCTTAGGTAACTTCCCATTTTGGTTTGAATACCTGGCCTCTGACGTGTATTTGGTATATAGGAATATGTATGAGATGTAAATGGCATATATTAAGTTTCCAGGATTATGCATCCACATCCCCATGGGGATGCCCATTAGTTTTCCTTGTTTTTTTAATTTCGATCTTTTGGTGTGTTGCCAGAGACTTATTAGCATGAGGAAAATACTATTTGATTTAATTAGCTTCAGCTTGTAAATCTACAGGGGAGGATATATTATCATCTTTCAAATGCATCTTGGCATAAGTCCCAGTATTAGTTGATGTGGGGCAGTTGAATGTGGGCTATTTGCAGTTAATTATTTTGTATCCTCTTGTCTTTGATGCAATCATATATAATCTGCAACAGTCCATCTATTTTACTACATTTTCCCTTCAAAAGTATAAAAACGCTCATTTTCTGGGCTTGAAGAATTATTCTTGCTTGTGTGTTCTGTCATTAAATTCACATAATTTACATTCTTATCTCGTCTCCACTACTTTTGTTTTCCAATTTGTTTTTATTTATTTTTTTGGGTTTACACTTCAAGTATGTTGTGGTGAAAAAAGCTTGCTCTGTACTCACTTCTCTAATGTAAAATGTTGAATGCTAGGTTCTTTGGGTAACTTTACCCATGTACAGTCCTTACTGGATAGGACTGGTGGGCTTCCTTTTTGTAGCACCAGCTCAAATAAATCATCATTCAGCCAGGGGTGGACGTTTGATGGAAGGCTCATTTCTTCAGTCAACAGAAAAGCAACTCATGTACCGTATGTTACGGCCTCAGGATCGACGATACTAGCAACATCTGATGGTGAGTTTCTTTCCGTTTCTCTCTAACAATTCCTATATCCTTATTTTCTTCAATTCTTCTGTTTGGACCTTAGTTTTCCCCAACCCCATTTGGTTGGAATAAGGCTGAGTTTGTTGTTTTTGTTGTTGTTGTCGTTGTAGTGAGGATTTGCAACGCACCTATAACATGCTTGCTATATTTTCCTCACTGTCTTCTTTCTTGGGTTTGTCAAGCACTCAGTAAAATTAATTGTTTCATGGGATGATTGAATGTTTAAAAAATTAAAAAAATGAAATAAATTTCTGGTTTGCACTCTCGTTCTGATAACATCCTAAATAAAATGAATCTGGGTTGTTTTCTTTGTCACTAGAACAATAGTTATTAAGCACAATCAGGCAGTTGATATTCTTCTCCATTGCTATGCTTGTTGGCTTATTTCATAAGCGTACTTTACATGTGTTTGCGAGAGTATGATTAACTAGATGTTGAAAATGGCAGACCTTTTGTGTAAATCAGCTTCATCCCCATAGTTAACTATGATGCTTGCTGTTTATCCTTTTTTAAACGTAATATATTTCAACTTTAGTAGTGTCAACATAAATCTTTTTTTCTTTTAATTTGAAAAGCAGGCTACTTTCTTTCTCCTGTTGGAAAGGTGGGGGTATTTGACCATCTTTGTCTATTTTGCAAACGTTAATTGTAGATTTTGAAGAACAACCTAGACCATACTTCCACGAACTTTGGGCCATCAAGTAATTTGACGATTGACACAACATATAATCACTCTTTAATGATATTTAGTGTGGATAGGGTTGGTGATGGGAACAAATAAAATGAGAGATAGTAACAAAAAAAATCTTAACTATTCGGGACGAATGTGCAACCACAAAGAAGAAACCAAACAAACAATCGCACACAACATGAGGAATTTAACATGGTTCGGCATGAATGCCCACATCCACTTGAGATAACCAAACATTTTTCACTCAACAACAACAACGACTACTACTTAGCATTTTGGCCTTTTCCCAACTAAATGGGGTCAGCTACATGGATACACGAGAGGGTGAAGTAAAAAAGAAAAAGGAAGAAAAAAGAAAGAAACAAAGCAACACCTCAGGAACATCCCACATAAAAGGGTTGGCTACATGGATCTTTACCCTCTAAACAACTCTATTTGAGGTCATAGTAGAGTCAAGACAAAGACTTTGCATGTCTATCCTTACAACACTAAGCCAAAAAAAACTCTCTACACTACTCTCTACCTCACAAAGTGATCTCCCTTTGCATGTGTCTAGGGTTTTCCACACAAATTATATAGGAAACCTTAAAACCCTATCCCCAGATTCCCCACACAATTACAAATTTACCCTGTACATGTAATGGACCCAAAACTTAACCCAATTACAAAACGGTCGTTGATCAACATAAACGACCTAATCATCAACACAAACGATCATCCCCTGGCGTATCTTGGTTTGGTTTAGCTTCCATATTCCTCTCCACAGCTTCACTTCATGGCGAGCCCTATCTTACTGCCTCCCCACATACCCTTCCTTATCCAAAGGTGCATCTTTGATCCTCCTTATTGCTTCCTTTGATGGAATGCTAATGAAGATGTCGACCGTCTCTTCTTCATCTACCCTTCTCCTCTAGGATTTGGAAGGGTTTTCTTGCTAGATGCTGGCCCTGGAGAAGAAGAATCCTGCCTTTTTAGTGCGAATGGATATGGGTGGACATGTCCTTTGGTGGTTCCTCAATTTATGACCATGTGGGTAAGCTTGCTTTTGGGCCGCATTTCATCACGTTTGGTTGGAGCGCAATCTCAGAAGGTGGTCCTTCAGCTCTAGATTTTTCCAGCAGATTTGGGACTATTCTTTTTTAGGTCAGAAGGAAGCTGTCTAAGGCTCCCTTTAGATGTGTTGATTCTCCTAGAAATAGGCTTTTAGTTGCCTCTTACAATCTCCCCCACACATTCTAGTAGTGCATGTGGTTTTGTATTTTACTCTTTCGTTCTCGGTTGTTTCTCTACCCCTCTTCTTCTATGGGGCCCTCTGTTTCCCATCTCTTTTGGTAATGAATTTTTTATTCACCCCAAAAAAGTGGTTGACTTAATTTTTTTTCTGTATGTATGACTAAGTCACCTCAAATCCAATATTTCTTGCTGATTTAATTTAGTTTACTTTATCATACCCAAATATGGCTCCTTTTTAGGCCTGTAAATAAGGTTTGAACCCTGTTGATTAGATCAAAATTGAGATCTACGCTTCTTGGAATTTTTTTCCCAAAGTTTGGTCATCTGATCTTCTTTACCTGGTGGCTATGAATACAGTGGTTTCTTCAAATGGCACGTCACATGGATCATCACAGAAGAATGTTCTGCAGGGTGCAACATTTCCTAATGGATTTGAGGTGATATTACTCGTTAAAGTCGTGTAGCTAACCCTATTTAGTTGTGATAAAGCATAATTGAATTGTAGTTGTCTAAACTATTTTATGTCTTGAGTTTTATTATTTTTAGTAGATCCTGAATTTTCTATCATGTTTAAAATATTTGGTATTAATTTGAGTTTACTTATGCAGGTTTGTTCTGGTCATTGAAAGAATTTATTGAGTTGTGTAGTTTACGTAATTTGGTTGTTGTAATTTCAGTTGGAGTGATGAAGGTTGTGGTAAACAACTTCAATCCTGATTACTATTTCTAGTAGGGTACCATTGTTATTAACATTTAAATGCATAGTAACCACCTAGAGTCAGCAAACCAGAAAATTCAGAGGGGCACCGATGCAGTTGGACAGACATTCTCAATTCAGATTGGGCTCAATAGCTTCCAAACACTAGGTTGCTTAGGGCCTGAATTTCACCGAGGCTGGTCCCACCCTCCCTTGCTCATATGTTGAATTTGAACCCAAATGGACCCTGGCACATGTCAAAAGAATTGAAAGGTTCTTGAAAACTAATAATCCTTGACTGCTAAAAATATAAGAGAAAATGTGCTATTCATGGTAGGCCATAAGATTAATTTAGGGCCCCAAATTTTATACAGGCTCGATGCACTGTGTCCTACTGTCATCTTTCCATTCAACTGTTCAGATTTCCAAGTTGGTAAAATTGCCTTACCCATCTATTCCACCTGACCTACTTTTTTTTAAGCTTATTCAGAATTGTGCCATCTTTTTTATAAATATTCTCATCATAATCCTTTCAATAGGTTGCAATTGCTAAGCGCTTCGTAAAAGTGGAAATAAAAGCAAATTCTCAAGTTTATTGGATATTATATTCACTTCTGCTCCATTGTCAATTATAATGTAAACCTATAGTTGTCAAGGCGCCAAGTTGCCCAGACATGTCCAAGGCAACTAGGCGCCTTATCTATCTAGGCTCCCATATCATGTTTTAGCCCAAAAATGGGGGAAATAAGGGTGGAAGAAGAAGATTCTATGCACAGAATGTGGCACATTATCCTCAAGTAAGATGCTTGCTTTGGGTGCCTGTTGCATTCATGAACCATCAGGGGGCCTCTTGCATGTTGGCATGTCGATTACACAGCCTTGGTAGCATATTTCAATAATATCCACATCCTCCTTAGTAGGTTTCAAAGCATCAATGCTCCTTCCATCAGAGCATTCTCTTCCTCAACAGTCTCAGTAGGCTTATCTTCTTGTGCCACTGCCTACATCTCATTTTTAGGTGGCTTCAGAAATTTCATTCTCTTTACAAGTCCTGCATGCATTATTAGCCTTCTGCTCTTTGGTTGCCCGTTGGAACCTGGTTCTACGCTTAGCTATCTTTCTGAAGTCAGAAGCAGAGCTCTTCTGTCTGCTGACAAATCTTGTATGTGTTTTAACTTTTTCTCAGCCCATTTTGCATAAGAACCTGCCATATTAATGTTTCAAAATTATTTTGTGACTAAATTCAGCTGAATCTTATTGTTCAATGTTCTTGGATATTGGATACCTCTCTGATTGTAGGTGTCGTAGGCTTAATTCGAGCAGATATTTGCGGAAGTACATCTTTTCCCCCTTTCATATTTTTTGTGTCTTGATAGGGGTAAGAACCATTAGTGACGTGAGGCGTGCCCCATGTCACAAACAGATCTGAATTGTTCACTTTTTTTTTTTAAATAAATTTCTCATTCTAGACTGTTCATTGCACTGACTTTGAAACCTTATTCTTCTCTCTTCTTCTGGCGGAAATCATCAGAAAGCTGAACCAGGTAATACCATTAAAATCTGGTATTTGGCAAAGGGGAACCCTGTGAGCATTCTGATGCAGAATCGAGGCTGAACTGGGTTGACCTGTCGGACAATCTCAATCGAGATGAACTGGATCCAATTTGATTTTTGGGATTAGTAGAATATCTTAGGATTTACTTTATTTAGGAAATAATGAGCTATTTTATTTGGGAAGATATGTAATCTTTTCTTTTTGGGTAGTTTTTAGTCAATTAGGGAGTTACCAGTTTGAGTTTATTTTGTTTCTAATTTTCTTAGTTAGAATTTAGAAAGTAATTTGAAGTTGCTAATTTTAGTTTTAGATTTTACTAGGCAAGTTTTAATTTTCAATTATTATATAAGGGCATGTAATCCAAGTTATTAGACAGATTGAAAAGATTAATTGAGTTTGAGTATTTGTGAAGCATGCGGGTGTGTGTGCGTGATTCTTCTTTCCCCCCTTTCTTAGTGTGATTTCTCCCTCTCCCCTGTAACTCTAAGAGCCATCTCAGGGATTTCTTTCCTACCGTACCAGCCCTCCATTAAGTGGTATCAAAGCCGAAGGATCCCTTCCTTCGCTCTACTGAAAGACAACTCCATCCCACAACCCATCCTTGCTACTCTCACCTACTCCTTGCGACTCCCTTTCTCTCCCTACTCTCTTCCCCATTCCCTGTCTCTATCCGAGGACACCCTAATCCCTCCCTTCCATTCACCCAAAAAAAAAAAGATTTCTTCCAGAGAAGAATCAATCCCCTGTCTCACCCCCACCCCCATTCTCTCCCAAGTTCTGTGATCGACCCCTTTTATAGGGTTCCGACAACCAAAAAAAAAAAAAGAAGTCGAAGTCGGAGAAGCTGCAGAGAGGGCGATAGCATGCTGAAAAAAAGAAAAGGAAGAGAAGAGCAGAAGAACTCTGTTCTAAATGCGTTCTCCCTTTCTCTTCCAAGAGCTTCAGCAACCCTTTCTGGGTTTAGCGAGATAAAAAAAAAAAAAAAATTTACATACCTGGTTTTCTCTGTGTTTTGCCCCCCCACTACCAGCCGCCTCTTCAATCGGAGTCTTAACTCTCTCCAGGAAGTCGTCGACCCCCCTCCTCTGTGCAACCTAGCTTCCTCTTGCTGGTTTCTCCTCTGCTGATTCCATGGAAGAGAATATCTCTTTCCTTTTACGGTATTGAAACCCACCCCACGATTCTTGTTGTCCTTTTCTTTAAGTTTTCCCTTATCCCAAAACTACCCCTACCTTTTTCATTATTTATTTTATCCATAGTTGTTTCTAATTTTCAAATCTACTCTCCACCCACTGATGCAGATTCTTCACCAAACTAGGCTTGTTTTATTAGGAACAAGCTTAGGGTTGGGTTGTATATGTGTTGGGCCTTCAGTCCATGTGGTTTGGAGTATATTGGGCTACTTTTATGGGTCTAAACTAGGGGTTCTAAGGTTGCATACGGGATTCAATGATTTGTTTCCTTTTTCTTTAGTTTCCTTTTTAGATGGGGTTATTTAGTTTCTAATTTTCAGTCTTAAATTAGTTTCTAATTTTCAGTCACAAGACTTTCTATTTTGTAAGTTTCTATTTTCAGATTTAGTAACTAGTTGAGTTTCTAATTTTTAGTTTCCTATTTCAGTTTTTGGAAACTAAAGTTAGTTTCTATTTTATGTAACCCCTATCACTATTATAAATAAAGCTATGGCTCCTTTAATGAGCCACGATTTTACAAACTACATGGCTGCTGCTGCTGTTTTCTCTGCGAGAGAACTTCCTTGTGTTTGATCAAGGTATTGGGTTGGTGTTCGATCCGACGACTCTTTGCGGCGAGAAGTCCAAGAGGTTCATCTTCAAGTGCTCCTTTTCTCCTTCCAGGTTTTCTTTTTCAAAGGTTTGTTACTGTTCAAACAAATCAGATAACAGATCTGATCTTCTTTAAATTTCTGGTTTCGAATTTCTCAGATTTCTCCTACCTGATCTTTCACTGATCAGACCAACCAGCCACCTGATGGCTCCCTTATTCTGGTCGAGTGTTAGGCCTATTGAGAGGGTGGTTCGATCCTAATTTGGGGTCAATCAGACCTGGAATTTTATTGTTATAAAAATTCTCTCTATTCTGGCTGATTCTGGTTTCTGCCCAGAATTTTGAATCGCTTTGTTCTGGATGTTGCTGATTGGTTGCTGGTCATAAGCTTCATTGTTTAGTCTTATTGATTGGTGATTTAAGTCCTTAATTCCTTGGCTGATTATTCAGTTACAGAATTTCTGAAACTGTTGAGATAGATGATTTTCTGATATTTTATTGGGCTGGTTCTAGTTGTTCTTCTGATTAAAAGTTCCTGAAGTTTGGGGCTGGTTTGACTTGTCAAATCCATCCCTACATTAACACATTTGACCTTTTTTGTGTTAGAGTAGGACTTTCCATAATTACAAGTGTGCCACTCACTGAAGGACTTCTACATATTTACAATTCTGCCATCCTTGAACAAAAAAAAAAAGACCCTCCATATTTACAGTTCTGCCACCCACTTGATTATTGGAGTTGTTGTCTTATTTTTGTGAGGCCCATAGCAATTCCGGCACAAGATTGATCATGGATTCCTTTGTGTTCAAATTTGGAGTGCGATTGACCAATGGAAAGTCTGCTAAATTGTTAATTGTTGAGCAACTAAATGACAGTTGTCTCCAGATCTGTGGTGAATATGTTGTCAAAGACCAGTCAGATTATTTTTGAGTCAGAGGATATTGTATTTGTTGAATTTTCTCTTCTTCATTATGATGGTGCTTTTAGTGGTGTTTGACTCTCCTCAGCGCATCATTAAATTGGGTTGAGGCTGGTTGGAACAACGGGACGGTATTCTTGATCGTGACAACAATGTGTGCACTCTTCAACCTTATCACATGCATAAAAAAATTAATCTTCATGGATTGGTTGCGTAAAAAAAAGTGATACCCCCAATACAACCACAAGTTGAATCAGAGATATCAACACAAGTGGACGATCGTCCTATTGTGGAGCAGGAGATGACAACGGAAAGTGAAAAAATCATGGATCAGGTAATGATGGCCATCGATGCAGTGCCAGTGGTTCACTATCATGAATTCGTTATTCCCCATGATTTTCCGGACTTGACTACACCTCCAAAGCTTCACCTCATGGATTTTGTTCGTGATGCAGACAACGAGCAATTCACCCCTGTTTGTGAGTTCTTATTGTTATCATTCTTTAAAACTCGTGGACGAGTTTTTCTTAACATCGGGGGAGTTGATGCAGAATCGAGGCTGAACTGGGTTGACCCGTTGGGCAATCTCAATCGAGACGAACCGGATCCAATTTGATTTTTGGGATTAATAGAATATCTTAGGATTTACTTTATTTAGGAAATACTGAGTTATTTTATTTGGGAAGATATGCAATCTTTTATTTTTGGGTAGTTCTTAGTCAATTGGGGAGTTACCAGTTTGAGTTTATTTTGTTTTTAATTTCCTTAGTTAGAATTTAGGAAGTAATTTGAAGTTGCTAATTTTAGTTTTAGATTTTACTAGGCAAGTTTTAATTTTCAGTTATTATATAATGGCATGTAATCCTAGTTATTAGACAAATTGAAAAGATGAATTGAGTTTGAGTATTTGTGAAGCCTGCGGGCGTGTGTGCGTGATTCTTCTTTCCCCCCCTTTCTTAGTGTGATTTCTCCCTCTCCCCTGCTACTTTGAGAGCCATCTCAGGGATTTCTTCCCTACCATAGCGGCCCTCCACCACATTCTCATCTTCCCTTCCACTAAGATAACCGCGACCTCTCTCATATTTCGTTAAGGAAGAGGCAGATTTTCTATCATGTATGAGATCGGACTGTTTATCTGGCTCTAACCTGTCACATAAATTAGAAAAGGAAAGGAGGAAGAAAACCCATTTGCAATGGATGTGTTCTTGGACTGGTTGTTTGCCTTTTCTATAGTAATTTTTGTTCTCCTCATCATCTCTGTTGTCACTGCCATGCATGAATCCTGAAATAGTCAATTGCCGCTGCCATGAATCTTTGCTGCCACCATTGTTGCAGAGTGTGGCAGAGGTGGAGAAGATGGAGAAGGACATCGGGGTTGAAGGAGGAGGATGAGGCAATTCCGATATTATTGTAACATCCTTATTATTTGTAATAAGGGGTATATGATGTCCTTGTTATGTGACACGAGTCACTAGGCTTGGTGACACTAATATAAAGTAGGTGATAGACCATTCTCACAAATTATGAGGTGCATGAACCAAGGCACAAAATTTTGTTACAATCGTCTTCATGATATTCCGTGGTTACTGGAGGCAATTAATTTACTGCCCTTTGTGATGTATGATCATCCCACTGGAGACATTCTGAAGCTGGAATCTCCATGAGAGCAGGGTGTACATTAATGATAGCTATAGGTTCTGTACCAAACATGTGAATGAAAAGACCAGGTTCTTTTCATTTTTCTTATGGTAACATTTTTCTCATCAATAGTATGATTAAGAGATGAGTTGAGATTTGACAGCTTGTTTGGAGAGTCAATATGACTCCCAAATGGAGTCACATGGTCTGTAATAGCTTCATTGTTATCAATGAAGCCTTTAAACTGATTTATCATCTCTTGGTTTGGCAGTTGATGTAATAGTTAGAATTTAGGGATTGTGAGAGAACAAGAGAGAAGATAAGAGCAAGAGAAGTGCTGGTAGAATGTTATGTGTGACAGAAAGTTTCTCTCACACCTATATTGCTTCACTAATATAATATAAGGAATTACGTACACCTCCCTAGGGAGGTAAAAGGTAACAAAGGACAAATACAATATAAAACAAGAAGTAAACTAGTTCCCAAAGTACCCATGATACACAAATTCTGACAATAATACCAATTTAATAACAATAGTTGTCGGTGGAGCCTTTAAATTGGCTTATCATCTCTTGGTTGCGCATGGTTAGGAAGTCATGAACTATGCTGTAATCCCATTGACGTTGCGGTAAAAACCTTAACCCAAATGAGAGCTAGATCTACCCCTCTGTGCCTTTATCTTGCTGGTTCTCTCCATGTGGTCATTGATGACTCCACTAACATCATAGCCTCCAACTGCCATCTTTTCTATTTTTCTCCTCCTTCATCCAAAGTGACATCATTGCTTGCATGTGAGTCAATATGTTTTCAGTACATTCTAGCATTTATATAACACAGTTAACACTTCTATTAATTTCCATGAACAACACCGCAGAGCAGAACAGAAGAAGAAGAAGAAGAAGAAGAAGAACCAGCAATGATGTCACTTTGGATGAACCCGTCAGGGAATCCTCTTGTTATAATTGACTAAATTAGATGATCGTAACTGTTGAACCTGAATCTCTTTTTCCGAAACTCTCAACATTTCCCCCGTCAGGTACCCCCAAAAAGTTTGAAAAGATGTCAATCCTAGATAATGCTCTATACTGAAAGAGATCTTCTTGATTATCTAACCCCTGTGAACAACATCAACACATTCGGACATTCTTTGTCAAATAATAGTATCTATTATTATATTTTTCGATTAAAGCATTGGCTTTTATATTCTCCTCTCACTAGATTTGGGATCATGACTTGCTTGTTTGTCTGTTTCAGGCATTGGTTCTGGAAGTCTGTGATAAAACTGATGTTGCTGAACTAAAGCTAAAAGTGAGTTTCTCACGTCTGTTTGCTAACCAATTTGTTTTCAACTTGCAAAATGTTATCTAGTTGCTGAACTAAATCTTGCCATACAAAATATTTGCACCGTTTTGCAACCAGCTTCCGATTTACTTGTAAAGTGTATATTAGTTGCTCAACTTTCTCTGTTAGTTGAGCTTCAATTGGCATTAACAACTAGTGGTTACGTAGGAGTTGTTTGGTATGATGGTAGTTTGGTCTTTCATTGTAGTTGCTGAAATTGTTTCCCTTTTTCCCATGGGAAGATTGGTCTTGGATCTTCTGTGGTCAATACATATTCATGTGCAATGCCACAATGCATCAAAAAGCTTATAACAGTTTGGTGGATAAGTGATCTGGAGGTGAGATGCTAAATGATATGGTGTTTTATCTGTGCTGCCATTATCTGGTGCACCTGGTTGGAGAGAAATATGAAGGACTGTTTGAACAACTTAAAAGCAGACAACCAGTTGGTAGTTTGTGAAATATCTAGGTGTCTTTTTTTGGAAAATGTTTCACAGGTATGCACGATGCTGTCACACAACACATGGAGACATTCTTGAGACTGTTGGTTGGAAAAGACAAGTGGGCACAATTGGAAAAATATCACCTACCAGCTGTACTCTACTTTATCTTTCCCTTCCTTATCACTTTTTTTATAATTTCAATGTTATATTAAAGCCAAATAATTTAGGTAAAACAACCAACTGACCAAGGAAGCAAGCAGAGGCCATAGAGACGATATTGATAGTAATTGTGATATTATGGATCGAATCTGTGAAGGTTGAGTTTTCCCTGTTCGTGCTCTTATTCGATTCTGTGGGCTGAGGCGTAAATCTCAAAAGGAAATGAGAGACAAAGAGATATGAGTGAGGCTTAGGAATCGGTTTTTAGAGCTTCATGGCCAAAGGGACCACGATTCTGGTGAAGTACATAGAGTTCACAAATGATTTCACTGCAATCGCATCTCAGTGCCTCCCTCCAACAAGAAGGGGGGGAAAAAAAACTAAACAGAGAAGAAGGTGGACGGAGAAGAAAGAGAAGGGAAAAAAAAAACAGAGGAAGAAGAAGACGACGATGACTTGCCTGTTGGCCAAGGAGATTGGAGAGGCACCACCGAAGTTGTAGAGAAGGGTTCTGACTTTGGTTCCTTCATCCTGCAATGAAATCTTCTTCTCCCTTTCTTTCTTTTGTTTTTTATTTTTTAATACAAGAGGCATGATCCCATACATCAACCTATATATAAACATCCTACACAAATCCAGTAAAAACATTAGAAAAGTCGTTTAATCTTACCAAAAAAAAAAAAACCAAGGCGTTCAATACAATAAACAGTGGAACGCCTGCGTCCCAAAAAAAGCCTGGGCGACGCTTTGACATCTATGAACTGAACAACTAGTGAAGTAAATTTTTTCATTTATTTTCTTTTTCCTTTTTCCTTTTTCTTTTTCCCTCTTTCACCTGAGAAAACAACCCACCCGACGTTAGTGCGTGGAAGTTTAAAGAACTCCAATAAATAATGTTGCTCCTGAATGGATCCTGGAGGGGATAAGTGTGACATGATGTACTTTGCATAATCCCAATTCAAGTGATTCTTTTCCTAGAGATTTTTTTTCCTCCCTATCATGATGTTTTTTACCCTCATCTATGCTTATGCCTTTTTATTTCATCAGCATATATATTTCATTAGATTTTGTTGAGTTTCACATTTATATCGTATATTTGAACAGGTAGGGGATTTTGAAATGCATCTGAAGCGAAACATTGAAGCAACAAATACTCCACTGCCTGTCACTTCACTTTCAGCCCCACCTCCAATTCCGAGTGAACCAATGGTCGAATCAGCACCTGTAGCTTCACCTACATCACCACCAAAATCATCTACTGAAATTGCTAGTCCGTTTAAATATGTTTCCTCTGAAAAGTCGTCAAAATTAGCAGCTTTGGAAGCTTCAGGATCAAATGCATATGTTCTAGTAACATCTCCTAGGGTATGATTTACTCATGGCAACTCTGTTTTTCTCCTCATCATCAATTTTTGAAATCACATCATTCTTTTTTGTGCCTTGCAATTTCCATCTTCACTAGGTTGGCACATTCCGAAGGGGAAGGACACTGAAAGGAAAGAAGCAACCTCCTATTTGTAAAGAGGTGACTCAACATTTTTGATGTATTTTCTGAGAGTTAACATTTCTTTTTGTTTCTCAAAATTTTGATTATTGAATGTAGGGGAACTTCTATTTGAACTGCTATTGTCTGCTGAATCCACAGCCAGAGTGAGAGAGAGATTACTCCTCTGCGTCCCTAACCTACCTCTCTTTTCTTCGAGTTAAACCAAACAGGGTATTTTTTTTTTTTTTTTGGGGGGGGGTGGGTGGTAAAAGAAGCAAACTGTTATCGTGAGTGAAAGTTACTATCACGTTGGTGCCAATTTTGGGATCTTATTGCTAAAAAGGCAACGTGATCAGATAACTATGAACCTATGGTAAAGTGACTTTACCAGGTAGATCCCATTGATTAAATGTTGTTTGGACTTGCTATGGAAGGCAGGTCATCTTGAAAATGTCTGTAGGAGGACAAGACCTAGCTAAAGCACCTCTATTCCATTATTCAGGTTCTCTCACATTGCCTTAAATCAGATAGCATATGAGATCTCTTCAAGCTTGGTCCTACCTCTGAGCTGCTATTTGTATAGTGATACAGTAGTATAGGCAGTATAACATCCATGCGGTCTTCTCCATGGTCCTCTCTTCAACAGCTATTTTCTAGATTGTGTAATTGGCAATTTGAACTGAAATCATTATGGTTTCAATTGGATTAAACAGGGTGATGTAATCAAAGAAGGCCAGACAATAGGTTTTCTGGATCAATTTGGCAGTGAACTTCCAGTGAAGGTTAGTCTACCATTTGCTTGTGTGCTCTAGTGGCAGCTTTACTCTGAGTCATGTGTTACTTACAATTCATTCACAATTCTTGGAGCAGTCGGATGTTGCTGGAGAAGTTTTGAAGCTCCTATACAGGGAAGGTGGTAAGATTTCAAGTGACATCTCAAATGCTTTTACTGTGTTGATGTTTTGTCCTTCATTTATCTTGTACATGGGATATTGATGCCTTTTTCCTGCATGCCACAATACAATCTAAACAGTGTAGATTATAAATGGGTCAAATGCGAGGATGAGATTGACCCACTATGATCCCATATGGGATATATATCCCAAAATTCAACTTGTCAAGGATGATTATTACTGCAAAATTAATCTGCCTTGTGGACCACTTGCAAACAGCTGGGTGGAATATTCCCTAAAGGTTTGTGGAGTAAATCCCTATGATTGGATCGGTCAGATTTTTTTTCCCCCTTTTTATCCCCTTACCTTGGGTTGGACATCTAGCTGTTGCATTAACAACTCAAAAGGCTAGAGCTCCTCCTGGTTGAAAGTGAAGGCAAGGGAGATGATCTTAAAAAATGTTGTACAGTGGAAAATTTGTTATCATTGTCAACGATGATTTTGTAACTAACTCAACACTGGATAGAGTAATTAAAATTCATTTTCACTTTTCTATCAACTTGGATTTGAATAGCAGGTGTTTATATTTTACCATATCTGGTAAGATTTTTAAGTTAGTTACGCAATCATGGTTACAAAACATTACCTTTTTATTTTAATTAATTTTCTGTTACCTGTCATCAGATAAAGCCTCCATGAAATGATTTCAAACCGGCAATGTTCTTGCCTCTTACATGGTCCCTCATAGAGTAGCTCATTTTGGTTTGGTGTTTATGCTCCAAGACAGGATTTTTGATCCTTGATATGCTAAAACCAAGCCATCGCAACATGGCAGTACAAATTTTAGGCAATATAAATGATGAAGTTTACCATTGTTTGCTTTAACTTGGTGGTCTGATCCAAGAAAGACGACAAGGCAACTACTAATTGTCTTCTTAAACTTTGCAATTTGCAGAAGCAGTTGGTTATGGAGACCCCCTTGTCGCTGTTCTGCCTTCATTCCATGATATCAATATTATGTAAGCTTTACCCTCTTGACTTCTTACTCATCCCCTGTCCTTCCTTCATGATAATTGCATGGGCTTCCAAAGCGGTCGATTGTTGTAATTTTCTCCATTGGCATTAAACAATTAGAAAACAAAAAAAGCAGGTGACAATTTTACTTTCTGTTGATCGTCTGTTAACAAACTATTTCTTACGGGAATAGTTAAATTATAGATGATGAGAACTATTACCCTTTGGCATTCTGTTGTTTTTAATTCCTTTAATTTTCTAATATTCCAAGACTGCCTTTATGCTGCCTATTACATTGGACGCGCTTGGGCTGGGTATTCACGCTCAAAGTTTTATAGGGAATAAAGATAAAGAATTTTGAGTTTTCTTGACATCCCAAATATCTGCGACATGGATACTTAGTTGATACTTTTGTGGATTTATCCATGTCAATGTTTATCCATATGGTAAGTTCATTCCAAACGCATTTTCCCGTGTGGAGGCAAGGATGTAAAACTAAGATCGTGATTTGGATCGTTCATCGGCGGTTCTGATCTGGTCTGGCTAATCTGGCTTCAAACCGGCTAACCTTTTGAGGGAAGATCAGAGGTATCAGTTTGTATCGAATCGATTGGTCCAAGCTGATCCCTATCTCAATCAGACCGATCCACTTGTTCCAATTCAGATATTTAAAAACCATGTGTGGAGGTTTCAGTGTTGAAGAAATTGAATCATTAGGTGAGAAGTCAATCATCTATGTACTGCAAATATTTGAGTTAGAGGATCAGGAGAACTTCTGAAACTTAAGAAATACATTTAGAGAGAGGAGGGGGGGGGGGGGGGGGGGAGGGACAGTCTATAGGTAGTTGATGGCATTGCAATGAAAATTTAACATAAAAAGAAGGCATAGAGAACGATTAAAAGTACCTGTGATGCAGCTTAAGTCCTAGAGAACAGCTGCTTCCTTTTTACTATGTGCTTAACATACCTGATCTTTTATTTAAAAATCCGCTCAACCAAGCCCTTGTTCCTATCAAATGGTTGGGCTCCAAAAATCTGTTTCTGCCATTCAACTACAAAATCATGTTAGTTTACTTTATGGGATCAACTCGGCACAGATTTTGTGGACGAGTAGACACCATGATCCTCTTTCAGATGTCAAGTTTCCTAGTCTGGTTGACCACATGGAATACAAATCAGCAAACGTTCAGGATATCAAAGGGTTTGCATGGGACTAAAAGGAGTGAATGGACATTCATGGTATTACTTTTGCCACCCTTGTAGCACAAGAACTCAATGATATGCCTGAATTGTTTTTCTCGTTCATATTCAATGTTTTACATCTCATATACAAAGAAGAAGAGATAAAAAGAAAAAAAAAATTGTGAAAAAGTGTAAATTTTATGCTTTAACAATTTGAGGAAGATTTTAGGTCAAACTAATCAAAATCTAGAAAAAGAAGGAAAGGAAATATTTAATATACTTTTTTTTTTAATGAAATAAGTGTTTTTCAAATTGAAGGAAAGAGGACTATCTAAATTCTGAAATTTTTTTGGTAGAAAAGGTTTTATCTAAATTCAGAGTCACAAATTTCGAGCTACAGCTTACAGCTGGAAAGAAGAAAGGATGAGACTTCGAATAAAACCAATCTAACTACAAAGAGTGTTAAGTAGTTTCTTATCTTTGCTAGAAGAGAGGGAAGGAGGTATCCAAGTCCTTCTCTGTCTTCCTTTGACCCACTTTTGAATTTGAGTGACCAAAAGCTTGAGGAAGAGATATTTGATGTCGTATCCTTTAGACCTACCTTTTTGAATTCAAGTAAAGAAAAGGCCCATCGGCTTAGGTGACTGAATTTCGATTGGTTGTCTAAAAGTTAAAAGTGTTAAGAAGGAATCTACCTATTTATCCCCCGGCCCCACTAGAACGGATCCCCAAATGTGGCTTTTTTCTATATTTTTTATTTTTATTTTTATTTTTTTTGTAGCCCCCATATGAATAAAGGATCCGGCCATTTGGCCTTTGAGTTCAGAATCCAAAGCTAAACATTTAAACATTGCTTGCCATTTCCCTCCCAAAGTGGCGTCTGCCCTCTTTTCCCCAATTATTACTGTTTCTTTTATTTTTCTTATACAACAAAAATGTGCTTCTACAACTTTCATGGCCACCATTGAATTAGACTCAGAAATGCACAGCCAAGCTTGTATATATCCTTAATCAGAAGTCCGTATTTCACAACAAATACTAGTGACAAGCAATAAAAGTAAATGACCAAAAGCTGCATAGTTGGTTGAACGAAGGATAAAGATCTAGAATCAAATATGTCATCATATGGTTGAGATAGAGCGATAAAGTTGACAATTGATCTTCACTTGAGTGAAAAGACAAATATGATTAATATTATAAATCTTAAGCCTAAAATTGTGATATTTACCCTACAGATTAAGATCATTGTACCATAATACAATAAGTGCCTATCTATGCTATTGTGAGATTGTAGAAATATGGGTTCTATTATGTGGATTCTTTTATCCAGTGCACCAATATGGAAAAACTTTCACCCCATGGATCTTTTGTGTCACTTGATCATGTATCATTTTGATCATTACCAATTTGTTGGATCCAAGAAGGAATCTCTGAATTCAATGATATTGAATTTTAGGGTTCAAATAATCTATGATCTAATCACTCTTTATTGTTTAATTTTCTTTGTATCTCCCATGGCTCAAAATCAGACTTCTTTATTTTTTTTTTTTTTGTGCAAATCCACTTGTGAGGCAAAATTGTATTCATCCTCAAGGGTAATAAAAATTTGGATATTTGGGAAAATTATAACAATCCTAAATTGAGGATAAACCAATGTACTTTTCCTTTATCCAAAATAGGAGGAAAATTTTCTTTAAAAAAGAAAAATTGATATTTAAATTGGTGAGATTAGGCACTATCTATGGGTAAAATTTTAAACCATTTAACTTGCCAAGTGTCATTAAAAGAGGCATAATACAGGATTAGATATTTGTTCATGACTTATCGAGGGACAATATTCATAGGTCAGATTTTTTTTTGTCATTGACTATCTAATCATCATCTACAGCGTGTAAGCTCTTGCCTTAAAAAAAAAAAAAAAAAAAAGAACCTATAGGCTGGGCGCTCATTGGCAGAGGGGATAAGGTGTATAGGGTGGTACTACGAGTGACGGTCTGACTGGCGATCTGAGGAGAGAGGTCCCTGGGGCGGTGTCGCACTTCGCACGGACATCACACTCTTGACTCTTGAGTCTTGAGAGGCTTAGGTTGAAAAACTTAAAAATACAACAGATGCCGCGGATTCGGATCTCTACACCTCTACACAATACACGCTGATAATAATTAAAGCCACCACTAGCAAATTGCAATTCTTCCACTCCTACATCTTTTTCTCACACAGTCTCATCTATAATCAGACTATCACACTTCCTGTTTGCTCCCTGCTCCCTCATCACTCATCCCTCATCCCTCATCCCTCATCCCTTTCTGTATTTCTTTTTCGCTGCAGCAACCAAAGAAAAGAAATCTCTGCTGCAGTTCAGAGAATCGAGTGTCGATCCATCTTAAGATGAGATAAAAAAGTAAAAGCAAACTTCTTACCTATTCTCTCTCTCTCTCACTTTTTTCCCTCTCAAATCTCCCCTTCTCCTGGGTCACCCCTCTCTGTTAATAGGCATCTTCTCCAACAGATACTTTGTTTTGTTTCAAACCTGCAATGGAAGCCCCGTCACCTCTATCAACCCAACAAACCCTGAAGGAAAACGAACAAACCGAAGCCCCACCGAAGCTCTTCAAGAAAAGCTTCGTTACTTCATTGATGGAGGCTGCCACCCTTCGATCTCCCTCCTTCAAGGAAGACACCTACTTTGTTTCTCACTTACACTCATCGGAGAGGAAGGCTTTACAAGAGCTCAAAGAGAAGCTCTCGATTTCTCATGGATCTGATGAATCCATGTGGGGTATTCCACTATTGGGTGGCGACGACAGGGCGGACGTGATTCTTCTAAAGTTTCTCAGGGCGAGAGATTTCAGAGTCGCGGACTCATTTACCATGATAGACAAGTGCTTGGCTTGGAGAAAAGAGTTCGGAGCTGAAGACATTGTGGACGAGGAGTTGGGTTTCAAGGAGCTCGAAGGGGTTGTGGCTTACATGAATGCGTACGACAGGGAGGGACATCCTGTCTGCTACAATGCTTATGGGGTTTTCAAAGACAAAGAGATGTACGACAGGATCTTTGGGGACGAAGAGAAGCTGAAGAGGTTTCTTAGGTGGAGAGTTCAAGTGCTCGAGAGAGGTATTCACCTTCTCCATTTCAAACCTGGTGGTGTTAATTCTTTGATCCAGGTGACCGACCTCAAGGACATGCCCAAGAAGGAGCTCAGGGTCGCTTCAAAGCACATTCTCTCTCTGTTTCAAGATAATTATCCGGAGATGGTGGCTCGAAAGGTAATAATGATCTTAGCTCTCCGCTCATAACCCATTTAATTTGGTAATAGTGTTTGCTGGGTGGGTCTTCGATTTTCCGTTTTATCTTTCTGTGCCCTGTTTCCTCTTTTCTGTAAATGCCTCTCTGTTTTGGTTCCAGATTTTCATCAATGTTCCTTGGTACTTCAGTATGATGTATTCGATATTTAGCCCATTCCTTACCCATAGGACGAAGAGCAAGTTCGTGATCTCTAAAGAAGGGAATGTTGCAGATACCCTTTACAAGTAAAGTGTCACTCACCCATTCCACCATTACTTAATTGTTTTCTTATTGCACAGTATCTATCGTATCATGGACTAGATTCTGAAGTATGTCTTGTCGTATCACTAATCATCTCAATTCTCAAGTGGGTTTGTACTTTTCTACCAGTTATATAGTCTTTCTTATATCGATTTTACTGATTGTTGTCGAATGGGTTTGGAAATTACTCTGTTTTGGTTTCATATTTCGCAAAAAGGAACTTATTAAGATGTTATATTACGGGTATAAATTGCTGGGTGGGCTCAGAAGTCGCACTGAACTTTCTTTAATGCGTTACATTACAATGCTCTTAACTTCTTTAATTAATTTAGGTTTATAAGGCCGGAGAACGTGCCAGTTCAGTATGGAGGGCTGAGTGGAGCTGGAGATTCGAAGAACGGTCCTCCCAAACCAGCTTATGAATTTACAGTGAAAGGAGGAGAGAAAGTGAACTTGGAGATAAATGGGATTGAGGTGATGATCAGTTCTATAATTGGGTCGTTGTTGTAGTATAATTTCCCCATTCATTCATCTTATGCTCTGCTTGAACTCAATTAATTTTTGTTTTAAAAAAAAAAAATAATTAATTTTTTTAGTGTGGTGCGAGTTTAACATGGGAGATAGTGGTGGGAGGATGGGATGTGGAGTACAGCGCAGAATTTGTGCCGAGTGGGGAAGGAAGCTACAGCATTGCCATCGAGAAAGGCAGGAGGATTGTCGCAGCAGCAACGACAGATGATCAAGAAATGGTGCAGAGCTCCTTCACAGCGAAGGAAGCAGGGAAAATGGTACTCTCCATCGATAACACTGCTTCAGGGAGGAAGAAGGTGGCCGCTTATCGATACTTTGTTCGCAACCCCTCCGGCACCACCAGCGGGGTTGCGTCGTCATGCTTTAATACTTACCTTTAGAACAAACTTTAAATTCTAATTATCACATCTGGTCCCTTCCTGTATTCATATGGTACCTCTTCCATGGATCAATTCTAATTTCTAAGGAAGAAGATATGATACTCTTTTCTAAGTGAAATGAGCCACAACCTTCTTCAAAACATTTCACCTTGTACCGTCGTCACCATATTCACTACCGCCCAATGGAACTTCTAGACAGCTAAAGATAAATAAAAAGTCACGTAACACAACAAGAAGAAGAAAAAAAAAATTAAAGTAAATCAATCTCACATAAATGTGTTTGGTTACATGGATTCTTATCTTTTTTTCTTATCTTTTTTTGTACATCTCTATTCAAGGACATGCTCGAGAGAAGAGGATTAAATTTTGCTATCTTTCTTTATTACTTCACATATGATCATTTAAGTCTGATCTTAGTTTTTTTAATTTCTTCAATTTGAATCAGATTACTCTTTTATTGATGCATTTCTAAGCCTCCTTGAATATGAGCATCCCATCACAAATGGTTTCTTGGGATTTATAATGAATTAGACAACTTGCTTATCAATTCTAACATAGTCATTCATTATTTTATCCTTATTAATTTTGTTGCACATTGTCCCTTATTAGATGAAGTAGATAACATCCTCCCTATTATGTGATATTTTCATCCAATCATCCAGAAGTCGCAGACAGACAAGTAATTTCCCTTCATCATGGCTCAAGGAAGACTATGAATTATTTTTTATTATTTATACTAACCATGAGGTTCAGTACCCAAAATGATGGGGGAAAAAATGAAATTACATATTTGACCATTATATTGAAAAGAGAATTACATTGCTACCCCCTGAATTTCGGTCCTTATTCAACGCCACCCCCTGGACTTTTCGAAACATCAAAGCCACCTCCTAAAAATTCAAAAAATTCTAAATTGGTCCCTGCCGTTAGCCGACCGTGATAAATGAATGAAAATCGATTAGTTTTTTTATAATATACCCAAAATACCCCCACCTATTGTGAGAGGACAATATTGCCCTCTCTTTTATTTCCATCTTCTAAACCCATCTCCCATCTCTCATCTCTCATCTCACTCCTCTCACTCATTCGGCCGGACAAGAAGAAGAAGACGACGACACCCCCTGCAACTCGATTCTCTTCCCTCCGGCGTCCGATTCTATTCCTTCCGGAGTGCGATTCTCCCCCCTCTGGCTTCCGAACCTCTCCCCCCTCCGGCGTCCGAACATCTCTCCCAAGGTATGTAGGGTTCTTGTTCTTCTTCTCGTATCGACAACTTATCATGATAGTGATGGGAAGCTTGGAAGTGAAGGGGAACAGAGGAGTGGTCTCTGTGGAATCTAGTGATGCGTTGATGCAGATCTTCTTGGAACCAACATACTTCTCGAGTTTGGATGCGGCAAAGACTTTTCTAGGGGATTTTTGGCATTACAAGACTGGAATGACGAGTTCCAATGGATCGAATCGGAGAGTTCAGATGAAACATTAATAGAGACTTTGGAAGATGCAGAGAAGCAGTTCCAGAGATGATGATTACAAACAGTTAAATAGAAAATTCTTAATTATTTTGTGGGTTATACTTATTGAGATAAACTAATCGATATTGTATTTAGAAATTCTGTAAAATCAATTCTATTCAAATGAAACATTAATAGAGACTTTGGAAGATGCAGAGAAGCAGTTCCAGAGATGATGATTACAAACAGTTAAATAGAAAATTCTTAATTATTTTGTGGGTTATACTTATTGAGATAAACTAATCGATATTGTATTTAGAAATTCTGTAAAATCAATTCTATTCAAATGAATTCTTTTCCATTCAATAACCAGTCCTTCCTTCCTTCCTTCCATCTCAAACTCATGAAGAAAGCAAGATTGGTTGAGGTGATGGTTGATGAGGACGTAATACATCCAGAGGCTTTGCATCACCCTCAGCTTCAGGTCTTGGGCAAAGATTTGCTAGAACAGACCTTCGGGGCAACCATGGACTATCAGTTGAAAGCTACTTTTTCCTACCCCACAGACCCACACAGTGACACAGACCAACAAATCTTGTGGGCATTTATTTATTTGTTTATAGATGGCCACTGTAATCGTCCACCTCAAAGACCACTAAAAAGCTTAAAAAAGCCGTGGTCCTGGTCCCAAGCCTAAAGTGCAGGTTGTTGTGATGAAGGTCATCGGTGTTCCGTGACTCAACAGTTATTGTGTGTTGAGCTTGGGAGAGAGGTTCGGACGCCGGAGGGGGGAGAATCGCACGCCAGAGGGAATAGAATCGGACGCCGGAGGGAAAAGAATCGAGTTACAGGGGGTGTGGTCGTCTTCTTCTTCTTGTCCGGCCGAGTGAGTGAGAGGAGTGAGATGAGAGATGAGAGATGGGAGATGGGTTTAGAAGATGGAAATAAAAGAGAGGGCAATATTGTCCTCTCACAATAGGTGGGGGTATTTTGGGTATATTATAAAAAAACTAACCGATTTTCATTCATTTATCACGGTCGGCTAATGGCAGGGACTGATTTGAAATTTTTTGAATTTTTAGGGGGTGGCTTTGACGATTCGAAAAGTCCAGGGGGTGGCATTGAATAAGGACCGAAGTTCAGGGGGTGGCAATGCAATTTTCTCT